>NC_090192.1:397500-592852 GCF_024679245.1 Pseudorasbora parva
CTTCCAAAGGGCCCCAAAACAGCTCCGGCTCCTGAGGGTTAAATTAGAAACCTGGAGTTTTTGTCCCGTGCTGAGATCGCTCACTCAAATCCTCTCACTATAATTTAACTTGTACCAAAAAAAGTGTAGACAAGTAGGCACAATATATATTGTACAGTCAGCGTAATCGATCTACAGAACTCTGTGGGACGGCAATACGATGAGTGACAGCGCAGTGATTACTGAGGGAGCGCTTTATGCTCTTTCTAGATGATAATACGCTCAGAAGGCTTGTTTTGCTGCATTATAGGCTATTTATTATTCACACTGGGGGCCATGACAAATCACTCATATCCAGCCTGTTCAACGCTGCAAAAAATGCTCTTCTTACTTAGTATTTCTGTCTTGTTTCTAGTCAACACATCTAAACAATTCTTACATTAAGAAACATTAAAAAGGGGGGGGGGGGGGGGCTTTTTCCACTGTTAAAGACTTGGATTCCCATCCTAAACATAGACAAAGTTTCAAAAACGAATGTTGGACGTTTGATGGAGTATTTCTGTGTCAAAAATACTGCTTCCGGTTTCTCACAAGTTTCGGAGAGTTTTTTTCGAGTATGGGTCGGCTTGACGTTAATAGAGCTGAAGGTCCTTGTATGGGCCGTACGGGCTCTTCTCCCGGTAGGGTGTGTGTGCGCGTGACTAGAGCGAGAGAGGAAACGCACGCCCATACACACTCTCAGCTGCAGATCCAGTCGTCCGTGAACACTTCTGTCGTTATAGTCCGCGCCGTGCTCCACTTTATTCCTATGGGTGACGTCGAGAGACTTCAACGCTTCAGCACAGCATTCTGGGAAGGCAGCGCTGCATCTGAACCGATTTGAACACAGAAATGACGGGAAGCTTCACAACATCGCTTCAGTCGCGTCTCAAAGTGGATCTCCACGGTCACTGCTGTCAGGACTTCACCAAATCATACCAAAGAAGTGTGTTTCTGACGGAGCGGTCCCAGCGATAAAGGTTGGGTCCTGCTTTGGAAGCAGCCGGTGAGTTAAACTGCTTCAGATGTCTGTGCTGTCGGCTATCGTCGCGTGAGTAAACATCAGTAAACGACACGATCGCGTGCTTCGTCAGTCAAATGCGCTAACGGACTCCATCGCTGTTCTCTGTATAACGTTACACTAGTCTGACGTGCTAAACCGTTCTGCTTGCTACTGCTAAGGTTTAGTCGCATACAATAGTCCATAAACCGAATCATGTCCTCATAAACTGCGAGTAAACACACACAAATGTTGACAGGCCACTAAATACAGTCCATACCACAGAGACGGACGTCCTGCTGCTGCTGCTTCTCCTGTCCAGTTTATTTCAGCCTCCGAATGATTCTGGATCATTATCTGTATTAGCTGAGATCGATAGCCACGAGTTTCTCCACGCTTGAGGACGTCACCGCTTTGCGCTCGTCATTCTTTAGCTCCGCCCACACGATACGCCTCGTCATTCTTTAGCTCCGCCCACACGATACGCCTCGTCATTCTTTAGCTCCGCCCACTCGACACGCCTCGTCATTCTTTAGCTCCGCCCACACGATACGCCTCGTCATTCTTTAGCTCCGCCCACACGATACGCCTCGTCATTCTTTAGCTCCGCCCACACGATACGCCTCGTCATTCTTTAGCTCCGCCCACACGATACGCCTCGTCATTCTTTAGCTCCTCCCACTCAATACGCCTCCAGGCGCTCGTTTTTTTCCGGAAAGACTCGGTACAGCCCACATTTCTTTTATAAATATAATAAAACTAAAGACTTTTCAGAGATATGAAGGATGCAATGCTACTCTATAGGTACTCACAATTGACATGATATTGACTGAAACTGAGTGTTTCGTCCCCCCTTTAGCCAGACAAGTTCAAACTATTGTCTTGTTTTGGGAAAAAATAACTCAAAATTAAGAGTTTTTTCATAAAGCAAAATAATCTGCCAATGGGGTGAGAAAAATAATCTTGTTTTCTGTTTGAATTAAGATTATTTTTCTCACCCCATTGGCAGATTACTTAGCGTCATAAATCATTAGCCGGATAAAATACTGCTCACAGGTCTCACATAAAGCCGTTGAAGCATACCCGTTCAAAAGGCAGATAATGTGTAATCCAGACTTTATTCACGTACACTAGATTAGCAAATGAATTATTTCATGCCGTCTCAGAATTAACATGAAGTCATAAAATCTGCATGCAAAATAATTATAAAATAATTAGGAAAAATCTTGACCAGAGTTACACTGCAGGACACGATTCATGCCAGCGAAGCTTTTCATCAATAATACGAAGTGTGTTTCATTTAGTATGCATTATTTGGCAGGCATGCTGAGAGGACAGTGTGCAATCTTATCAAAACGAAGAGACGATATGATGACAGAGGAGCTAGATTCCACATCGTCAAATCTAACTACAAAGCGTCTCTATGCCGAACTGCTGAGTAAACAGGAGCGTGTTTCTTCATAAACCAGACTTCCAGAAGTGCTTAGGCAGCAGAAAGGCAGATTTGCCACGGTGAAGTTATATTTATCTTCTCTTGGAAGAACAACGCTGTGACATACGGCGGCCCCTTTTATTCGGAGGCGATGACTCATAATCCCAGAAAAAAGCCGCTTATGGCAAACATTATATATCTTAATGGCAGATTTCAGCACATTATGGGCTCTCAAATGAGATGAGATTTACATTTGCAGCGCTGACAGCGGGATGTCCTGAAGATTCTGCGTTAGATGCTTCTCCAGAAGAGATCAGAGAAGTACGGTACTCAACAGCCAAACAGTGGTCATTTTCAATTCCTGATTGCATCTATAATGAAAGGAATGTGATATAAAAAAGTTCACCCCAAACAGCCACAATAATAATAAATATATCTGCAATCAGCAATGATCGGGTCCGAGCACAACAGAAGCAGTAGCAGACCAACTGAACAAATGAGGAAAGACATTTGGAGAGACACAGCAAAAGATGCTCTTCTTATTTAGTTTTTTGTTCTTGATTCCAGTCCAAATATCTAAATATTCTTAAATCAAGATTAATTTACTAAATTACTCAATTTACCTTTTCAGAGATATGAAGGATGCAATAAAACTCTATAGATTGACATGAGATTGACAGATACCTCCCTTTTAGTAAAAAGGTTGAAAACCCAAACATATATATTGAGCTGTACAGACCTAATTTTCATGTTTTGTTTAATTATAGTCCTACCGCTTTGTGTGTGTCCTCGGTGTGCACCAAGTGTCAAATTTAGTGAAAATATCTCATCTCGTTTAGGAGTTATATATATATGTATATTTATGAGCATTTAAAAAATGAACTGCAACCTTTGATTGACTTTGACTAACTGTCAAAACTTTGACATGACCATCCCGATTGAATCAACGCGCTAGGATTCTGATATTCTTACGGTGGTTTCGTTTCGGTCTGACTAACGATTTCAAAGATATTCCAGTCCTGGAGGCCCGCTGTCCTGCAGCTCCAACCCCAAATAAACACAGCTAACCCGGCTAATCCGGGTCTAACCGGGGCCTTGTAAGACACGGATCAGCTGGTTCAGGCGTGTTTATTTAGGGTTGGAGCTAAACTCTGCAGGACGGCGGGCATCCAGGACCAAGTTTGGAGACCCGTTTCAGGGCATTGTGCCAATGACCATTACTGAGTTTAAATTCATGAAATTTACTACAAATTGGATATCATAAGACTTAGCATGCCGCCCCGAATTGAACAACGGATCACTTTCACGATTTTTGGGCAAAGCGTTTATTTTTTTAAAGTTTTTTTTCATATCTCCGGACCAGTAGGGGGTGCTGTGCCTAAACGCAGCATGTAGCCCCAGGTTGTGCTTGTGATGATCTGTACCAAATTTGGTCAGATTACAGTAAAGTGTTGCAGAGATTACATCTCTTTTCACTACAAGCGCTATGCACAATTTGTTTGCGCGTCAATCAAAACTTTTTGAAGAATCGACTTGAATTCCAAAACTTTTTGTTTGCATTGTCAGAAGATGATCTGGTTAAACTCTCAAGCAAATCAGATAAATCTTATATCTAGTCAGATTTTTAAAAATGTTGGCGTCTTGAGTCAAGGGATCAGAGGAAAAAAGCCCTTATGGGTCAAAAGTTATTAGCACAAATGTAGGTGCATCTTTGGTCAGGTGGTGGCGCCAGAGGGATTGAGGTAGAGACTCCACAATTGGTGTATTTAATGTTGGGCCCGTTCTCTGTCTGTGTGCCAAATTTCAAGCGGTTCTATGGGCTGACAGCGGCACGAGCGGAAAAAAGAAGAAGAAACGGAAGCAGAATAATAAGAACGTCAACAATTACAATAGATACCCCTAATGATTTATCAATTATTATTATTATTATTTTTATTATTATATAGTTGAAGTATAATACATTAACAGTTCACACAAAAATGTGCTCCTCATATTAGGCCCGTTCACACAGAGGCAGATGACTTTATAATATTGATAAAGATAAAACTATCTGAATATAAAGAATCTCAAAATCCACAATGATAAAGATGCAGAGGAACGATATAACACTGACAGCCAATCACAATCCGTCCTGCTTTAAAGAGTTTGAGCATTTAAAACGACAACACTGAGAATAAGCCGGACGGTATCGTGCGCTGGTGTGAGCGCTGATATAGTTATGGTTCGACTCTCAGTGTGTTTTAATTTTCTTTCTTATGTGAATCCCCAAATATCTGAAGTGGGATATCTGAGCTTATGTTCTAATGTATGCAGATGGAGATTTAAACGGTGAAGGCGCCACAATTAGTATCATGTTATCAACGTAATTTTGGATTCTTTCCTGACATTAATGCTCATCTGGGATTTAAATTAATTAATTTGACAATCAAATATTAAGATATGATGAGAGTTATCCGGCTCGGCTCTTTTGAACGCTGAAGGCCTGGACCTGAAGAACTCGAATGAGTTTCTCTCTAATGAGGAACGTCAGGATTTCTCTGCATACATTTGGACACAAAAGAAGCTAATTGTAGATTGTATCTGGTTTGCATAATGACTGAAAACACAAGAACATTCACAAATTAACTACACATTCATAATATATTTACGTCTGTTCTTCAGGACATAATGAAGTGTTTCTGGAATTCTGTGCTGCAGTTAGGGAGAAAAATAAAATAAAATAAAATAAAATAAAATAAAATAAAATAAAATAAAATAAAATAAAATAAAATAAAATAAAATAAAATAAAATACAATTAAATTAATAATATATAAATATATATTAGTTTAGCCAAAGAAAAGCATTTTTTGCAGTGCAGGGGCACATCGGACCAAATAACTTTTGAGTTATTAAACAAGACAATTACTTTTGCTTGTCTAGTAAATACTTCTTGTTTAAAGAGTTTTTAGATGTTTGGACTAGAAACAAGACAAAAATACTGAGTAAGAAGAGCATTTTTTGCGGTGTTTGCTGGAATGCTGCTGTCAGATTGTAAACCGTGGCCCTTTCTATTGCAGCCATTATTCTCCCGTTTGTGTTGTTTGGTGTCTAAAGTGACCTCGGCCGTTGTTAGTTTGGTGAGCTCCAAGTTCTCCTGCAGTTCGACGTCTCTGAGGAAGTTTGCGGACGCTGAGGACAGGCGTGAAAGCAGCTTGTCCTTCAGAGTTTTCAAAGTGATTTTGAAGCCGCTCAGCTCCTTTGTAAGGTTTAACTACAAAGTAAAAGATACAGAAAGACATGTGTGATAAAAACAAGAGCCACGGGGCAAAGCCAGGCCCATTAGAGGGCATCCCAGAGGCTGGAGATCAATATATGCAGTCATGGATTAACAGACTTCCTCTCGAAAAACACATCAAAACACCCAACGAGTGTGATGGGACTGTCAATGCCGACGCATCCATAACTCGATGGAGGAACTAATGCACACGGGCAAATCTCCAAAACACTGCAGAACATGCTCTTCTTACTCAGTATTTCTGTCTTGTTTCTAGTCCAAACATCTGAACATTATTTAAGGAAGAAGTATTTACTAGACAAGCAAAAGTAATTGTCTTGTTTTCTGTTTAAGATTATTTTTCTCACCCCATTGGCAGATTATTTATCTTATTTTAAGCAAAAACTCTCTTCATTTTGAGTTATTTTTCCCCAAAACAAGACGATTACTTTTACTGGTCTAGTAAATGTTTCATAATGTAAGAATTGTTAGATATTTAGACTGGAAACAAGACAAAAATACTGAGTAAGAAGAGCATTTGTTGCAGTGAATCTGCAAATCACACAGGCGAGCTCAGAGACCCGTCATCTCAGAAAATCTCATTTTGGACTGCCAAGACACAAAACATCCCTGAAGAGGTCAATCTGCACAGAACAAACCTCTAATCGCGTCCTCTGCCTGACCACTGGAGCCTTCCATTATCACTACAGCTCTAGAGAAACCACAAGAGCTCGGGTCAAAGGTCATCCCAGAGGAGAAAACAGGTACGCTAAACTCTCCCACGTTAATGAGTCAGTCATTAACGATCACATTTCCTCCGCCATCTTTTGTGTCCAATTACCCTGGAGCTGAAAAACAAACGATTAACGGGAGTCAAGAAAGCCTCAGAATGTGAGGCCGGTTTCTCACCCCATTGGCAGATTATTGAGCTTATTTTAGCAAAAACTCTCTTCATTTTGAGTTATTTTCCCCAAAACAAGACAACATTTTACCCCCTTTAAACATTTTAATTTTACGGGATGCACGTCTCAAAATAACCGCATTCGCTGTCGGTCACTAAACACACTTCTCTGGTTTGATGTCATTTGTTGAGAAATGAAAACGCTCAGATTCAGACTCACATTTGAGGAAAGAGAGAAAGAGAGAAAGAGAAAAAGAGAGAAAAATATGAAAGAGATTTTTATTTTATTTACATCAAATCAAAAACAACAAACATTTTTTACACAATCATCCTAAAGATCCATTTTATATATAAAGTGCAAAGTGCAGTTCATTTTCTACAGCAGAACATAAAGCACTTCTATGACACCCTATTTCTTCAAACACTGTTAATGAATTCATCGTTTTGTAAAAAAAGAAAATCAGTTGTCAGTGTTGCTTTAATCAAAGCAGCAAACAGCGTTTCCACATTACATTCTCTACTGTGCTCAGTTTGATCCCTTCTGCTGACATCAGTAGACATTTTGGCTTGACCTAAAATAAAATTAATCGCCTGAATTCTTGCTTCCTTTTTTGTACATTTTTCCTGCAGACCCAGGCCGGGCTTTGCTCTGTCCTGTCCGAGCTCTTCTGTGGACAGAACGCAGAGCTGTCGGACCTCAGAGCAGCTCTTCGTCTGTTACGGAGGACAGCAGAAGGGGAAGGCTGTCTCCAAGCAGAGGATGGCCCACTGGATAGTGGATGCCATCGTCTTGGCGTATGAGTCCCAGGACGTGCCCTGCCCGCTCGGGATTAGAGCCCACTCCCCCAGGGGTTTAGCCTCGTCCTGGGCGCTGGCTCGTAGCGCCTCGCTGACAGATATCTGTAGAGCTGCGGGCTGGGCGACACCCAACACGTTCGCTAGGTTTTATAGCCTGTGTGTAGAGCCGGTATCTCCTCGTGTACTCACTCCTCTGAGTCGGGAGCACCGGAGTGCCCGTTCTAGTGTCGGCTTGCTGCGCCACTCCCTTCCCTCTGGAACTGATATGTGCGCTTATATGCTCCAGTCGAGTTCCCCAGCATGACGAACCCTGTCGAGTCCTCCGCGACCCTCGGCAGTCAGATGTGGTGGAGCGTCTGACGCCAGGTCTAACACTCGTATGCAGTGTGGAACTTGTGTTAGGCTGGGTTCCAGATGTAGTGACCCCCACGGCGGTCCCATATGTGTATTCTCCACGGTACGGCTCCCTGCGGCGAGCCCGTGTCTTTCCCTCACGAGCGGGCTCTGCCGTCTCAGTGCGGTGACTGTCCCCGGCCATCAGGCCGCCCCTGGGACTCCCGTATGTAGCACTGCCCACGGCCAGTCCATACGTGTATCTCCACACATTATCTCCTTCGGGGTAGTGTGGCTTCCGCAGCGGCCTCCAGGGGCACGCTTTCCCAGCGTTATCCAATAGTCCAGTGTTGGGTCGTGTGGGATGGCAGTGTGACTCTCCCTGCAGGAAATTCCCCGCCCGCTGAGACGGGTCCGAGGGACTCCGGCAGGGCGCTGGAAATGGTAGTAACTGTGGCGTTTTCCATAGGGATCCCAATTCGTCAGTATGACGTGCGACGTAGTGACCGACTGAAAGACTTAGATTTAATGTAATTTCTTATGTGGCTGTTTGTCGATAGCAATCAAAAAGAGCAAGCTTCTCCCCATAGTGTGTAAGCAGTTACCAGTATGCACACTTACACTCACACACTCATGCACCCTCACCGTCCCGTCGCCACAGTTGCTGCACCATCACTGCAGCTCGAGCCACGGGTTCGGCTCCTCAGTGAATGACAGCAGTGTGTGGCGATCGCGTCCGCTTTATACCCGCGGGGCGGGGCGGGGTGCGATATGCAAAGCACACACGCCAATGTTCATTGGCCCGTTTTCTAAATCTCGTCGGCCCTTCCGACGTACGTCTCCGTTCCCTCTTCTTCAGGGAACGAGGGTTACATACGTAACAGAGACGGTTTGCTTAAAACAGGCAAAATGATCTGCCAATGGGGTGAGAGAAATAATCTTAATTCTGACTGAAATCTTGTTTCTTGTTTCCGTCCCAAACAGAAATAAGATTATTTTTCCCAAAAAGATTTTATTTTCAACAAAACAAGAACAAATATCTCCTGTCGTTTTGCTTGTCTAGTAAATGAATGACTGAGTAAGAAGAGCATGTTGTGCGTGTTTCTTCTAGAAAGATGCTGATTTTAGTAACACAGATAAGCGTATGATCATCATTTGGGAATGACCCTTGACCTTTAACCCCTCACACACTTATCCAGGTCATCTTCATATGTTTATTATATTCAATAATGTGCGTGCGTCCAGAACCAGCGGCTGACTTCACCGCACCGCAGAGATTACTCATTCTGGGGCTTTGCTGCATTTCAGTTATTATTCATATGTTGTCTGTTTCGCCGGCTCATCTATTCTCTCCGTAATTAAGACAGGAAGCAGCCGCTCTGGGTTTAATTGGCCCGGCAGCTCATCTCTTCTTCTGTGGCTCTCAAACTTCACCACGGCCTCATTAAGAGAAGAAGACAGGCGGAGGATGTGGACGGATGTTTAAAGCACACGCTACCGATAAACCCAAAACACACAAAATGCTCTTCATATTTAGTAATTTTTTTTGTGCTTGTTTTCTGTTTGAATTAAGATTATTTTTCTCACCCCATTGGCAGATTATTGATCTTATTTTAAGCAAAAACTCTCTTCATTTTGAGTTATTTTCCCAAAACAAGACAATTACTTTCGCTTGTCTAGTAAATGCATCTTGATTTAAGAATTTTTGATGTTTGGACTAGAAACAAGACAAAAATACTGAGGAAGAAGAGCCTTTTTTGCAGAGCATGCACGCACGCACGCACGCACGCACGCACGCACGCACACACACACACTTAACCCTTATGACTTACTTACATACTTCCTTTCATAAACATAATCAAATGCTGAGCATGTATAGCGGTTCTGATAAAGTGTCCTCATAATATTAGGAGTGTGTATTGATGACTGACTGCTGAGGGAACTAATGAGCTGTTATCAGATAATTGCATCAGCAGTTGTTTTCAATAACAGGCTATTTGTTTTTGTCATTGTGAAATCATATTAGTGATATTATCGGAGAAACGAGCGCTCAAAGTTTTAATTGATAAATGACAATCTCTCAGGGCGGATGAACGTCCGCTAATGAACGTCTTTTTGTTTTTATGCGACACAATGGAGAAAGCTCTCGGCACGAATGCTGCGAGAGAAATACGCAATCCGCTGAAAAACCCACTCGATCCGGAGGCGGCTCGGAAAGCAAACTGACAGTCAAATAAGATTATTTCTCTCACCCCATTGGCAGATTATTTATCTTATTTTAAGCAAAAACTCTCTTCATTTTGAGTTATTTTTCCCCAAAACAAGACAATAATTTTTACTTGTCTAGTAAATGCATCTTGATTTAAGAATTTTTGATGTTTGGACTAGAAACAAGAGAAATACTGAGTAAGAAGAGCATATTTTGCCGTGTGTTATGTGGTAATTAAACAGATCGGAGGTAAAGATGATGGACGGCTGATTGGCCAGAAAGCACACTTATGGAAGTTTTCCTCGTGAAGCGCTCTAATGACGAGTCTCATCTTCACACGTCTACATCAAAGAACACACGTCTAATATTGTGTCGTTAAAAAGTCACGTTAAAAGAGACGATATGAGGTAAAAAGGCAGACGAACTCTTAGAGAGCACAATGCTGAGACCAAATGCTCTTCTTATTTAGTATTGTTGTCTTATACCAGATCAGTAAAACGACATGAGATATTACGGTAACACTTTACTTTAGGGTTCAGTTATTAACTATTAACTAGTGTCTTATGATCACACTCCTAATATTATGAGGACACTTTATCAGAACCGCTATACATGCTCAGCATTTGGTTATGTTTATTAAAGGAAGTATGTAAGTAAGTAATAAGGGTTAAGAATTGTGAGATATTTAGACTGGAAGCAAGACAGAATGCCTGAGGAAGAAGAGCATGTTTCAGTGTGTAATCTCCATTATCGTCATTGAGGAAGTCTCATCACAAACATGCGAGGCGAGACAACTCAGACTCTCGTTTGAGATGAAATGCTTAATGAGTGGCTATAAAACGAATATAAAGCAACGCAGGCTGTCCACCTCGACGGCCCTGAATGTGAACAGGGACCAACTAGCCTGAATTGATATCTGCGATCCGCTAATTACATGATAAAGTCCCACCTCAATAAGCTCTGCCTCATTAGCACTGCGCTTCACTCCGGCCGGCGCTCCGCTGGAGATCTACACCGCAAAAAATGCTCTTCTTACTCAGTGTTTCTGTCTTGTTTCTAGTCAAAATATCAAACAGTTCTTACATTTAGAAACATTTACTAGACAAGCAAAAGTAATTGTCTTGTTTTTGGGGAAAATAACTCAAAATGAAGAGAGTTTTTGCTTAAAATAAGATAAATAATCTGCCAATGGGGTGAGAAAAATAATCTTGTTTTCTGTTTGAATTAAGATTATTTCTCTCACCCCATTGGCAGATTATTTATCTTATTTTAAGCAAAAACTCTCTTCATTTAGATTTGATTTTTTTTAAAACAAGGAAAAATAATGGTATCACTTCAGTATGGGGAACACATATTCACTATTAACTTTACTGATCTAGTAAATGCATCTTGATTTAAGAATATTTAGATATTTGGACTGGAAATAAGACAACAATACTAAATAAGAAGAGCATGTTGTGCCGTAGACCGACAGGAATGATACGGTCGCCATAAGGCCATTCTCTGAACACAATAATCCGCCATCAGCAGACTCAATCCCCGGCTGAAGTGCTGCGGTTCTGCAGATATTGAGCCGCTCTCCTCCATTAATGTCGTCAGGAGAAGCTCTTCAAGCCCGGCCCACGCGGATCGCATTTAAAACCGGCTTCTTAATGCGCTTCATTTACAGGGAAGAACACCTACTGATGAATAATGTGTGCATTGACCACTGAACAAAATAAATGAGCTAATAGAGCATGAATTTATAGCATGGAGATTAATCCAATAGCTGCGCTGCAAGCTCTCATGCCAACGCTCTGCAGAACACACTCTTCTTACTCAGTGTTTCTGACGTGCTTCTGGTCCAAACACCTAAACATTCTCACATTAAGAAACATTTACTAGATGAGTACAAATGATTGTCTTGTTTTGGGGAAAATAACTCTAAATGAAGAGAGTTTTTGCTTAAAATAAGATAAATGATCTGCCAATGGGGTGAGAAAAATAATCTTAATTCTGACTGAAATCTTGTTTCTTGTTTCCGTCCCAAACAGAAATCAGGGTTAGGCCTGTTTTAAGCAAAAACTCACTTCATTTAGATTTTATTTTTAACAAAACACAGAAAAATATCTCATGTGGTTTTACTGATCTAGTAAATGCATCTTGATTTAAGAATTGTGAGATATTTAGACTGGAAACGAGACAGAATGACTGAGTAAGAAGAGCATTTTTGCAGTTTTGGGTTATAGTAACGTGTGATTTAAACCTTCTCATGACATCCTCTGTCCTTCAGTCCTTCGCCTCAAGCTAGACGTGGAAATAATTAACAGTGCAAACATGAAATATAATCACCAGCATTTTGGCAGAAATGTCATACAACTGGGGCGCCTCATTTCCCTGAAGTATAACGCAGAACGAGACCCAATCTAATCCTGTTCTTCATGACTTCAGGCATTTGCTCTTGACTGCGTTAGCTCTGCCTAATCCGCTGGGGAAGGCTCCGGATCGGATGAGAAGTGCTGCTAGGGACTCCAGCAAGGGTCTTCCTGGGTTATGACATCACTAACCCTAAAATTTACATAACCCCGCCCCTCGACACTGTAGTCGAGCACATTTGGGAGTCGCTCAAACTGTTGCTCCGTCTCACATTTATTGATACAGTCCGAACCCAAATGCACTCGCACGCCATAAAGCGAGATGACAACATAAGTGATAACCGTAATTAATCTAAACTATCCCTGTTCTCTCTTCATCAGCAGATCTTCTCTGGCTCATCAGTTCCCACACCAGCGGTTTGGAGATTATCTAAATGTTATATATCAACGGTTGTGTGTGTGTGTGTGTGTGTGTGTGTGTGTGTGTGTGTGTGTGTGTGTGTGTGTGTGTGTGTGTGTGGTACTCAGAGCTGCTGACATGAGCTATTGAAGCTCCGCCCTCTTCTTGAAAGTGAGCAGCTCATTTGCATTTAAAGGGACACGCACACAAATGGTGTGTTTTTGCTCACGATCAAAAAGTGATGATTTTAACATGCTATAAAAATGATCTGTGGGGTATTTTGTGCTGACACTTCACATACACACATTATTTTACATCTTGCAAAAAGGGGCATTATACAATCTCTCTTTAACCCGTAAATGCATGACCGTTTCGCGAAACATTCTTAGATATTTGGGTCGTTAGCGACTGTCGCGATAATATAAAACTCCTGATGTTAGAGGAACAGTTACAGAAGAATAAAATAAAGCCTATTCCATTCCCTTTGGAGCTTGTTCAGTTTGAGCAGATGTTTTATCCCTTCATCATCATTAGAGCTTGTTTACTTTCAGCTTCGGTGAATTGCGCCGTATTTTGTCATTAATTATAATTAATTATAAATTAATTTATCACTGTGCAAAAAAAAAAAAAAAAAGAATAATCATACTCTTACACACCTCGGGTCATTAGCGACCCTATACAATTTCAACAAAAAACTAGTGGAAAAACAGGCTTTTAATTATAGTTCTAATTTGTTTTTCTTGTTATATTGTTTAAAATGGATTGATTGAGGAATACTAAGAAGGTAACTGTAAAAAATGAATGAGGAAGAGGAGGAGGAGGAGGAGGGTAGTGAATAATGTCCCGGGTCGCTAACGACCCAGGGTATGCATTTAAGGGTTAATGCACATTTAAAGCCCTAAATGTTTATATCTGATGAGAATGAGAATGATTAGTGAAGGATCATGTGACTCTAAAGACTGGAGGAATGATGATAAACTCAGCAACAGTCCCTTTCCACTGAGACTAGACCCCATAATAGCCAATCATTTGAATAATTTCAAACTTGAAGGCTGATTGTACGGCAGCTGACACCTTGGCAACGCCCCCTCACTGGGCTCCGCCTCCTTAACTTTTACCCGGGAAATGCTTGCTTATCTCATTTTGACAGTGGTTCGACCAATCAGGGCACAGTGTGCTCTTCAGAAGGAGAGGCTTCAAAGAAACAGGAACTTAAAGGGATAGTTCACCGAGTATAAATGAGCCTGATGTTGATCTGCTGACCCCCAGGGCATCCAACATGTAGGTGTGTGTGTTTCTTCAGGAGAACACAAATGAAGATGTTTAACTCAACCGTTGCTGTGTGTCGGTCATATAATGATGTGAATGGGGAACAATTCTATGAGAGCAAAACAAACACACGCTTAGACAACACACACACACACACCCTGCTGCTCGTGACGACACACTGATGTCTGAAGACACGAACCGATCGGTTTCTGAGAGAAACACAACAGTATTTGTGTTATTTTTACCTCATATCAGACGAATCTCATCTAGTGTTCCCATCCCTACATGTTGATGCCCTGGGGGTCAGCAGATCAACATCAGGCTCATTTATACTCGGTGAACTATCCCCTTAGCAGAGATACTGACAGACTGGGAAGACAATGTCAAATATGGGGAAATCAATGTGTTTTTGAACTTCCATGCTTATTACAGAGCCCAAAAACCATCCACGTTACACACATCAACAGATCTCATATCCAGCCGAATCAGCCCTCGGACAGCTTCCCCGGAGACATCAGGCTGTTCGTGTTTATCTACTTACACTGCGAGAGCTGGAAACTCATTTACTGAGGCTGTGGGAGTACAAAGGCAGACTGTGAGGCTTCATGAATCATTCCTGCTCTGCGGACGCGGTCGATGGAGAACTTCCATCAGTTTTCCCAGGTGTTCGTCAGACCCTGGCCTTGCACTTCATTCCTTAAAGAAGAAATGATGTCCTTCCCCTGTGAGGAAAACAAAAGGATGGATGTCTTACACTGAAGAACACGGCGCTCTGACAGATGGACACATTAGAAAAGTGGCCATAGGCAACAGGAAAAATAATGCATCTCTCTGAAAAATGACAACGCTTTAGGCCTGAGAACTATAAATAAAACAATTATACTTCTATCTTGATGGAGTGAAATGACTCAGATGTGTGATTCATTTCAACCAGATCAATCTTTCTAACCAAACATCCACTGTGCACAGAAACATTGAAAATGTTTAAAGTAAGAAGCAATAATTATTATCTACATAATTGGTTGCCAATATAAATGCATATTAATCATCATCATTTTGATACTGTTGTTATTGCTGTTTATAATAAATATATTATCTAATAAATATCTTCAGTGACATATAGAAACGATATTGCAGCTCTTCGGTGAACATTTGCACTTAAAGGTGCCCTAGAATGAAAGATGTAATAAACCCTGCCATAGTGAAATAATAAGAGTTCAGTCCAAGGACATCACACACTGAGAGTCTCAAACACCATCGCCTCCTCCTTCTGATCTCTAAATCTCATAAATCAAAAACACCACGGAAAACTAAGTGCTTCTCAACCTAAACCCAACCGTGACGCAGGCGTTGGGGATCGTTAATATACACGCCCCGACGTTTGCATCTGTCCACACATGCATTATCAGGTGGAAGCCGAATCATCAGGACTGCAGATGAACAAACTTCTCTCTGGACACACGTCATGTTCAGGCTGTGCAGGAGACGAGAGTACCCTTCCCACAGATAAAACATGCCAACAGTCATGGTTGATGTTTATTATAATCCGATTCCACAACAATATAATTCAAGATCGCTCGTTTGTTCGGCCCATTTCAAGCAAGCTTCGCTCAGCGTCTTAAACTGAAGAAAGGGGCGACTGTATTCCTGCAGCAGTGAGCAGCGGTTTATCCTCTTATTGACTGATTAAACCATTTCTGATTAAACTGAGAGTTTCTGAGAGAGACAGCATTGTCTAGATAACGCGAGATGCTTACAGTAACAATAGGAAACTCCAGTACCATACCAAACTAAATAGTGTGTCTGATGACAAAGGGGAATATTACTTTGTATTACAAAATACAACCGTAGATACTTTGCTTACCGATCGTTCAATCGATCCTTCTAGCAAACGTCTCCTTTTCCACAATACAAGTTAAAACGATAGTCATTTGACAAGACTATTCATATTGTAAAAATAACATGTTTATATTGTATCTACATGGACTAGATATTGTCTATATGTCTATATATTGTATTGTCAGGACTCACAAGCTGTTGAAATTAGCCAATCAGAGCAGAGCTCAACATTAATATTCATGATCTTTCCAAATAAGGCTAAAACAGAGCATTACATCCTGGGACAGTTTATAGGGTTGTAAATGGACCTGTAAAACTGTATCTGGACAATGTTTGCCCTTAAATAAGCCACACACCCTCTGTAGATATCGGAGAACAATTTAACAGATTGTTTCAAATCATTCTAGGGCACCTTTAACGTTTGCACACAAGCGCTTATCTATCCAATTAAATGTTCTGTTTGTTTGTCTTAACCGCTTAAAATCTGAGGACCCGGTACAGGGTGGGGGTTATTACAGCTCAGACAACATATACATAGACAACATTTTAGCAGTGTTTTATGTAACTTCAAAGGGTTTCCTGTAAAATGACACCAAGATTTTGAACCTAGACCACTGTATGTGTGTATGGGAGGCTTTTCAATTTGGGTCGGCTAAATCCAGGCTCCACCCACACGGCACTCTTCGTCATTCTTTAGCTCCACCCACACGACACTCTTCGTCATTCTTTAGCTCCGCCCACACGATACGCCTCATCATTCTTTAGCTCCGCCCACATGATATGCCTCATCATTCTTTAGCTCCACCCACACGATACGCCTCATCATTCTTTAGCTCCGCCCACACGATACGCCTCATCATTCTTTAGCTCCGCCCACATGATACGCCTCATCATTCTTTAGCTCCGCCCACACGATACGCCTCATCATTCTTTAGCTCCGCCCACACGATACGCCTCATCATTCTTTAGCTCCGCCCACACGACACTTCGTCATTCTTTAGCTCCGCCCACACGATACGCCTCATCATTCTTTAGCTCCGCCCACATGATACGCCTCATCATTCTTTAGCTCCGCCCACACGATACGCCTCACCATTCTGTAGCTCCGCCCACACTATACGCCTCACCATTCTGTAGCTCCGCCCACACGATACGCCTCCAGCCGCTCGGTTTCTTTTCGGAAAGACTTGGCTCAGCCTATCTTTCTTTTATAAATATAATAGAACTAAAGCCTTTATGGAGATATGAAGGATGCAATACTACTCTATAGGTACTCACGATTGACATGAGACTGACTGAAACTGAGTGCCCCCCCCCCCCCCCTTTAAGAAACACAGTGGGGAGAATAAAAAGCACATTAAAATCTTTGCCATATGAAGTTTATTCTTAAGAATATCCTCTGGCTGAGCATTTGAGACACAGAGACACAGCCAAGCTCACCAGATGCTAAAAGGTCGTCCACATGAGGAGCGTCTGTCATCAGGAGCACCGTGCCAATGTTCTTCACACCAGCTTTAATACACAACCCTCCCGAATCACTCTAATGAATACACAGAACAACAGTCACCAGCCACGAGATCCTCCGAGTCCCAAAAGAACAGTAAGAAAAGAAACATATTACAGGCATGAACGCTGATGAGCTATACAAACAATAATGTGCAATATCATATTGTGTTCAAGAGCTCCTCTGTGCACCTGATAATTAATCCATCATTTCTCAGGCTTTGTCTGAAGCTGCACCTAGATGATCCACGAGGAGCTTCAGGATGAATATTTGATAGGGCCGATGGTCGCAGCGGAGGCGAGTCTCATGTGAGTGTGAGTTAGGGCTATTGTTCTGGCTCAGGCTAATAAACCTTTAGATCGGGGATGCCGTATCCTGTCCTCAGTGCGATCTGAACGAGCTCCAGGGAGCTGATGAACGCTGCCAGCTTCTTCAACGGCCAGTCTTCATTATACAGAACAATGCAATCGCATGAACATGTACAGTACTGTGCAAAAGTCCTAGGCACGTTAGTATTTTCACACCCCAAACATGTTTCTAAGCCAGTTATTTATAGCCTATATTTTGCAAAAGTGTTAGTCAGTAATATCGGTTTACATTTATTTAGCCATTGATTGTAATAATCCATTGCAGTGAGATTTGTGTATGCAGAAGGAGTCTGACAACACTGCAAAACACGCTCTTCTTCCTCAGTCATTCTGTCTCGTTTCCAGTCTAAATATCTCACAATTCTTAAATCAAGATGCATTTACTAGATCAGTAAAACCACATAAGATATTTTTTATAGTTTTGTTGAGAATAATATCTAAATGAAGAGAGTTTTTGCTTAAAACAGGCAAAATGATCTGCCAATGGGGTGAGAAAAATAATCTGATTTCTGATTGGGACGGAAACAACACTGCAAAAAATGTTTTTCTTAATTAGTATTTTTGTCTTGTTTCTAGTCAAAATATCTCACAATTCTTACATTTACTAGACAAGTAAAAATGATTGTCGTGTTTCGGGATAAAATAACTCAAAATGAAGTCTCAGTTTCTTCATGTAATCCCAGATGGACTGGATGATGGAGAGATCAGATCTCCGTGTGGATCAGCTGTTGTCAGACTCCTTCTGCATAAACAAATCTCACTGGAATCATGGATTATTACAATTCATGGCAAAATAAATGTGTGAAAATGTAAACTGATATTACCTAATGACACACCATTGCAAAATATATAAATAACTGGCTTAAAACATTTTTGGGAGGTGAAAATACTAACGTGCCAAAGACTTTTGCACAGTATTGTATTTTACTCTGCTCTCTCAAAAGATCTGAAAAGAGATTAGCTTGTTATTAGTTGATAATGCTGTCAGTTCAGGGTAACGTTTTAGATTACGACCTGGAAAGGACTGCGCAAGTAAAGCAGATTTACAGCATAACTTTCGGTAGTTATAGTGTAACTATAAAGTAAGTATGTGTAGGTATAATGGAACAATATGTAATATTGGGGGAATAAAGGGGTAACTGTCAGGAAAATTAACACATGATTTATAATGTAAGTATTTTTTAATAAAGGGGTTATTATCCATGTAGTTACAGGGTAAGTACGAATCTACGGGCTGTAAATTACACTGTTGCTTGAACATCCTTAGTTTTAAAAGAAGTAAAAATGAATGTGCATTTTAAAGCAGTAAATGTGACACGGTGTCTATAAAACCCTCTCAGGACAGGCTTTCAGTGCAGTGAGATCCATCTAAATGCGTTTAGCTGTGGAAAAATGATGAATTTATAGGCTTTACCGTGCACCCTGCAGTCCAGATCTTTCACCATTAGAAAACATTTGGCGCATCATAAAGAGGAAGATGCGATAAAGAAGACCTGAGACAGTTGAGCAGCTAGAAGCCTGAATTAGACAAGAATGGGCCAACATTCCTATTCCTAAACTTGAGCAGCTCGTCTCCTCAGTCCCAGACGTTTGCAGACTGATATAAAGAGAAGAGGGGATGACACACAGGGGGAAACATGGCCACGGCACAACTTCATGAGATGTGTTGATGCCATGAAATTCAAAATCAACTTATTTCCCTTAAAATGACACATTTTCTCAGTTTAAACATTTGATATGTCATCTTTGTTTTATTCTGAATAAAAGATTGAAATTTGAAACTTCCACATCATTGCATTCTGTTTTATTCACAACTTTTTTGGAATCGGGTTTGTATTTTTTATAAAGGGTAATTATCCATGTAGTTACAAGTATGAATCTACAGGCTGTAAATTAAAGTGTTGCTTGCGCATCCCGAGTTTTAACAGGATTAAGTAAAAATGAATGTGCATTTTAAAGCAGTAAATGTGACACAGTGTCTATAAAACCCTCTCAGGACAGGCTTTCAGTGCAGTGAGATCCATCTAAATGCGTTTGGCTGTGGAAAAATGATGTATTTTTAAGCTTTACCGTGCACCCGTCTCGTCGATAAGTCAACTTCTCTTTCTGGTGTGAGCCGCAGTCTAAAGCGGCGCAGTGAAACCTAAAGTCATGTCAAGCTGTGCATCCGTCAGCTGTGGCACTTTCTGGCACTCTTACATATGAGACATGACATCCTCGGAGAGAACAAGGATCAGAGCCGCATGGACTTCATTGTAACTGTCAAGTGTTTCCCGCAGGGTTTTGTTCCGGCTCCCCCAGGATTGCACAGCCATGTATTTGGGATCGCCAATGCCTGTGGCGAGGTGGCAGTGCATATTCATTCCCGTGGTCTCCTCCAGGGTCTCCTCCATATCCTGATGGGAATAAAAACAGCCTTAAAACCCCATGAAATATTAAAAAAGGCGCTGCTGCCTTGGGAAGGGGCTAGAGTTAAACCAAAATACCACCACCCTGAGAATTTAACCGATTCATTTCCCTCTGCAGAACCAGCATAAACTGTGTGTTGTCTTTTGCTGTTCTGCAGATGATTACATGGAAAGCTCAATCTCTCTCCTCGACTGTCGTGCAGAGCACTCGCTCACGAGGCTCAGGAGGAGGACGGAGGAGGAAAACAGGACAACTCATGTCTTCCCAATTTGGTGGACTGACAGGGTTTTGCTTTGATTAGCATTCTCTCTCTCTCTCTCTCTCTCTCTCTCTCTCTCTCTCTCTCTCTCTCTCTCTCTCTCTCTCTCTCTCTCTCTCACCTCGTAGAACTTGTTTGATTGTACCTTGTCAAAAAGGGTGAAATCTATGTCCACCTTCTTTTTACGGTAACATGTTGCATATTAGTGACAAAGCAATATAACAAAGGCATTACAAATGCAGACGTCAACCGAGAGAGATGCACAAATGCATTTTTTGCAGTGCAGTGGTGTTTCTGGGAAAGAAATATACACCATATATTCCCGGAAGTCTTGGGCCGCCCCTCCAGAGCGTATTTAGGCCACGCCCACACCGGGGGAAACAGTCCAGCGCTCTCCATTGACTTTGCACTGCGTGAAGCGGTCGCCTCGTCTTTTTTCACTTATAGCAAAAAACAGAACAATGTCTAAAAGCTGATATGTGACGAGGTGTGCAGCAAACAAGATAAAAAACACAGAACTAAATTTTTATAAGCTGTCGACCCCAAAGAACGAGCGTTTAAGGAGATAAAAGTGGACCCAGGCAATGAGACGTGAAGCTTCAGCAGAAGAATGGCTCAGTTTTGGGATCCTGACTCTCAGTATGTCTACGTGTGCAGTAAACATGTTATCAAATATCCGAATGTCCGCTTTATATATTATATTTCCTGTCTCTGATGACTTTCCCCTCCAGTGGGCGTAGTTCTCAGTGTAATCTCACATGTCCCGCTCTGTGTCTATTGTTTGTCTGCACTTTTATATCTTTAAATGTTCAGTTTTTGTGTCAACAGCTTATAAACACTTCTGGCTTTTTGTTCCTGGGTTTTTTTTATCTTGTTTTTTGTACACCTTGTCATATATCAGCTTTTAGACATTGTTTGTTTTTTTGTAATAAGTCTGAAATGATAAAGAGGTGCTTCCTGCAATAGAAAGTCAATGGAGACGGTTGGTTTGTTTCCGCGTGGCTTTCAGATTATGACGCGTGTCGCTCTGTCTCGATGGCCACAGGTGTGTAACTCCAGCTCTCGGCCTGCAGACGCTTCTACACACATTAGTGAAAGAATGGGTCGCTCTCAGGAGCTCAGTGAACTCAAGCGTGGGGCCGTGATAGGCTGACACCTGTGCAATAAGGCCATTCCTGACATTTCCTCACTACTAAATATTCCACGCTCAACTGTTAGTGGGATTATAACAAAGTGGAAGCCATTGGGGACAACCCCTTCTTTTTCAAGGCTTTGGCCCCTTAGTTCCAGTGAAAGAAACTCTTAATGCTTCACCAAGACATTTTGGACAATTTCACGCTCCTGCCTTTGTGGGATCAGTTTGTGGACGACCCCTTCCTGTCCCAGCATGACTGCGCTCCAGTGCACAAAGCGGCGCTCCATAAAGACATGGATGAGGAGTTTGGTGTGGAGGAACTGGACTGGCCTGCACAGAGTCCTGAGCTCAACCCGATAGAACAGCTTTGGGATGAATTAGAGCGGAGACTGAGAGCCAGGCCTTCTCGTCCAACATCAGTGCCTGACCTCACAAATGAGCTTCTAGAAGAATGGGCAAAAATCCCCATAAACACACTCCTAAACCTTGAGGAAAGCCTTCCCAGAAGAGCTGGAGCTGTTAGAGAGGGTGGGCCGACTCCAGATTAAACCCCACGGGTTAACAATGGGGAGCTCAGGTGTGTGTAGAGGCGACAGCACAACACTTCTGGGTGTTATAGTGTAAACCGTATCCCACAACTATAAATGATCTGCAAGTGACTGAGAAGGATTTCAGCCGCCAAAACAGGAATCATCTTAAATACTTTTAAATGTCGCCATCAGTGGTGTAAAGTAACGCATTACTAATACTCTCGCGACTGTAATTGAGTCGTTTTCTCAGGCATTGTTCTTTTTTAAGTAGTTTAAAAACAGTGTACTTTTACTTTTACTTGAGTTCATTTTAACTGCTGTATCGGCTCTTTTACTGCGCTATTTTCCCTAAACCTGCCGTCGCTATATTATGTTTATTTATTTTCCTGTCAGCGTGATTGGCTAAGACGAATAATCAGTCGTGCGTCTCCATGCGTCGTATTCTGATTTCTTAAGAGTATTCTTTTTACAGAAAAAACATCTATTGAAATGAAAGCAGTACAATGCATAGGGCTTGAAAAGAAAGAACTCAAGGTTTGTTAATGTGGAGCCTTTTTAATTAACCGCAAGAAAACCTCGACAGAATGCTTGTCATAAATGTTATCAGATTATTGGTTGATTTCTCAAATGGCTGTATTTTTAGTGCTAGGAGTAAAATAAAAATATATAGTCAAAGAAAAATTGAAATACTGTTGGTGATCTCAGGTTGTTTTTTGTTCTTATTGCGAATCACCCATTAAAGAGTAAGCTATATCTTTAATTATCAGGGTATAAGGTGGACTAAGGGCTACTGTTTACTCCTACTTTGAGTAGTATTTAGGACAGGTACTTTTACTCTATTGAGCTACATTGTTGGACAAGTAACAGTACTTCTACATGAGTCTGCTTTTCAGTCCTCTTTCCACCACTGGGCGTCATGATAAAGCACATCACCTTAAGGGTTCAGACCGCAGCTCTTTAATGCCTACAACTGGCTGAAGTGAGCAAGTGATCATCAATGTCCAAAATGAGGAAATCGATCAAAAAAATTGACCACGGAGCTTCGGGTGAGACCAAGTGTCCTCCTCCGAACGGCTCATCTTGTGTGATCCAGAAGCTGCCGCCTCAGACTCGTATTGATTAGGCATCAGGAGGCAGGATGAACGGCCAGCCACAAACGCTGATTTACTGCCAGCATCTGTCCAGCATTCATCCGGACGCCGCAGAGCTCCCCGGCCTTCTGAAGGCTACACTTCATCCCTGGGAAAATTAGCTCCATTCCATCAGGAGCTGAGGGGAGCTGTGCCGGATCAGTCTGTGATCCCTGGTCTGTTAAAAACATACAATCATTTATCAGTCAAACTCATCATACAGAATTTAAACTATATATATATATATATATATATATATATATATATATATATATATATATAAAACACTGCACAAAATACTCTTCTTACTCAGTAATTTTGTCTTGTTTCTAGTCAAAATATCGAACAATTCTTACATTTACTAGACAAGCAAAAGTAATTGTCTTGTTTGGGGAAAAATAACTCAAAATGAAGAGAGTTTTTGCTTAAAATAAGATAAATAATCTGCCAATGGGGTGAGAAAAATAATCTTAATTCAAACAGAAAACAAGATTATTATACTCACCCCATTGGCAGATTATTTATCTTATTTTAAGCAAAAACTCTCTTCATTTTGAGTTATTTTTCCCCAAAACAAGACAATAATTTTAACTTGTCTAGTAAATGTTTCTTGTTTTAAGAATTGTTAAATATTTAGAATAGAAACAAGACAAAAATCCTGAGTAAGAAGAGCTTTTTTTTGCAGCGTACAGTAAATTGTAGAATATTACAGTATTTCCAACTCTTTGTTAATTTACTGTAGTATCTTTACTATAGTATTTTTTCCTGTGGGATTATTTTTCTCACCCCATTGGCAGATCATTTTGCCTGTTTTAAGTTGTTTACGACTATATATATATATATATATATATATATATATATATATATATATATATATATATATATATATATATTTACAGTGGGTATGGAAAGTATTCAGACCCCTTCAATTGTTCACTCTTTGTTATATTGCAGCCATTTGCTAAAATCATTTACGTTAATTTTTGTTCTCATTTATGTACACACAGCACCCCATATTGACAGAAAAAACTGAATTGTTGAGATATAAGCAGATTTATAAAAAAAAAAAAAAAGAAATATAACATGGTCCTAAGTATTCTGACCCTTTGCATGTGCTGTCCATTTCCTCTGATCATCCATGAGGATTCGGATCACCAAAGTCATGTGATTTCAGCAGTTCGACACGCGATCCGAATCATGAATCGATTCACTGACTCATAACGGTTCGAATCTTGAATCGATTCACTGACTCATAACGGTTCGAAGCTTTGTTCTGAAATCGGCCATCACTATATAAGACGTTATTTAGTGTTTTTGCGCACTAACTCTATTCTGGCCTCTTCATCAATGATTGTAGAGCCGCTGTAGTGAGATGGGCTTTGTAACGACGTCTTTAGTGCCTTTATGGGTCTTGAGAGAGGAAATGACATTGGTGTCAATGAAGGCCTTTCTGAGCCATCGGATTTCAACACTAATATCTTCATCTGTGTGTGAAGATGAGCGGAGGACTGACGGCTGGCCAACCACAGGAGGAATTAATCACACACTTTACACTACTGGCTGAACTAACCCTTTAAATAAAGTAATGTATGTAGCTCAAATGCCAGTCAAGAAAACACCTAGTTACACAATAAATAAAACATCAAAAGTAAAGGATAATGAAAGTAGAAGCGCTCCACAGAGGTCATTATTCTGCGGTCCGGCACTGCAGTCGAGATGTCATTTCCACAGTCGCCTCCGTGAAAACAAATCAATCAAACTGATTGGCCACCGCGGCTCAGCAGGACAGGGCCAGCCGCCTCCGGACCGAGCCTGATGGCGAGCCACATTCGTCCTCAAGTACATTTACAGAACATAATTACTCCAGATCTCTCTAAACGAGGGACTCTCGGCAATCTCCGCATACACCGCACAAACTGCTCGTCTTACTCAGTCATTCTGCATTGGCCAAAATATCACACGATTCTTAAATCAAGATGCGTTTACTAGAAAAGCAATACGACTTAAGATACTTTTTTTCTTGTTTTGTTGCTTTTTTAAGTTTTTGCTTAAAACAGGCAAAATAATCTGCCAATGGGGGGAGAAAAATAATCTTATTTCTGTTTGAAGATTATTTTGCCTGTTTTAAGCAAAAACTTTTTTTTCTTTTCAACAAAACAAGAAAAAAATATCTCATGTGGTTTTACTGATCTAGTAAATGCTTCTTGATTTAAGAATTGTGAGATATTAAGACTGGAAACGAGACAGAATGACTGAGGAAGACGAGCATGTTTTGCAGTGCACCGCACCTGAACAGAACTTTATTAAAAGAGAAAGTTTTTCTTTGCTTTGGGGCGAATAGGCTGCCTTTTAATTTCTTTTCAAACTGTTCTCAAAAACAAACGGGACAGGATAGTGCCTTTGGGTCCCTCACGGCGCAACACGAGACGTTTAATACTGCGTATCGCCAGCTAATTAAAGCAGTCCGAGCAATCCCAACACAAGCACGGAGATAAATAAGAGCCGCAGATGAAGCCTTCTGGAGGAACGCTTTGAGCTCGACCGTCCTCAGACAGCTGAACTGTGAGCGGAATTAGGAAGGCAGAACTAAGGGCCGCACTTCAAATGCTCCTTCATCTGCTCCTTTCTCATTTCGCTTCATTACTCCGACGGCGACACCCAAAACAATGACTCTTCTTTTTCCACTTTCATCATCACTAAAGCGAGGAAACGTGGCTCAGTAAAGCCGTTTTAAAACAATGAAATCCAGAAGAGCGTTTGTCTAATCCAGCACAATAACAAGAACTGGGACAGAAGAGCTGCACTTAAAAAGGTGGATGTGCGGACGGCGTTATCTGCTAATGAGGTCGACCTCAGGTTCAGAATGAAGGACTCAAAGTCTGACCACATGCTGACTGTTCATTAATGGACAGAAGGGATTTGTATGCATCTGTCAGTGCTCATGAAAGAGTCCAGCCACTGCTGAAAATGCTCTTCTTATTTAGGATTTCTGTCTTGTTTATAGTCCAAACATCTAAAACTAGAAGTATTAACTAGACAAGCTAAAGTAACTGTCTTGTCTTTATTTTACTCAATTAAAGGTAGAATGATCTAAAACACTTTTGTCCAAATTTGTTTAAACTTTCTTTATATGTCAGTCATGGGCGTAATTTGCGGGTGGGACGGGTGGGACGAGTCCCCACCACTTTTTTAAACCTCTTGCTTCACGGATGAACCTCACTAATACAAACACAACATCTCTGGTTAACTAGAAGAGCATCATTTCATTCGTTTGTTAGATAAGAGGCGATCTGGCGCTCATTGCCGCTGTTATCAGAGCTGCAGATTTGGATCAATAATTGAACAATAATTAAACGAGACCTATATCAATATATTAACTATTTAATTGATTTCCGGACATCTTAATACAATTTTTTCTGCAATTGTTATTGTACATATTTTACATCTGATATAACATTGTATCAGCCATGCTACCGCCCTTAATACACCATATAGTAGGTATCATATGCATGCGAAAAACTGCGTACCATATGCACGCCAAAGCTCATCTTGACATATGAGCGCCCCTTATGAGCTTTGGCGTGCATATATGTAGTGAGATCATGTGACTGGTTAAGGCGTCACTATCGGTTAAGATGTGGCCAATCAGTTATTGCCCCATTGGCATATATAAACTTGTGGTCCATGTCTCCTGGAGTGCATCATGGTCAACCCCGCCCCGTTTGTGTTGTCACGGACTATGGAGGTAGGCTATGTGGTTTTGGCTTAGCAGTTTACCTGTTTGAGTCTAGTGCTTTCCAGTGACATTTGCAATTTTCATTTGTTTAGGGTGATGAGTAATTGTAAATTTGAGTGTGCAACGTCCTGCTTCCTTCCAGGTAAGTTTAAAGCTGTGTTTGGGACGTTGTGGGAAGTCTGGCTTCATTGACTTCAGTTATAGCCATGTGTTTCAGTGCGGTGTGCCTTCAGGGCTCCCATTGGTGTGGCATTGCTGCTTAACGTAACCCTGATTGGAGTGCCAGCTGTTGCTGTTTAATAAGGATATTGAGTGACTGTTGTAGATGCCGTCAAAGTATTACTTCACTGGGTCATTGAGTAGGTGAACTGCTGGATAAAATCATGGCTTCATGGGATTGGTAAACCAATGCATGATCTTTTAATTGCTTGTAACTTTTCTGCTTTGTGTCCAAGGTCTGTTTGTGGACGTTGAGCAGGTTTCTTGATGTTTCCCCTCAACAATCTTTCTCTTCCCCTTTTGCTCGCGCTGCTGCTTTTGGCGTCCGGGTACATCTGTGTCAAGCGTACTTAACATTAAGTGGGCTGGATGTTTTATGTCTTTATGCTTAGTGTTAATTTTCTTTGTAGACTTGTTTGTATGAGTTATTCTGAGTTTAACTGCAACGGTTTGGTACATGCAGTTTTTATTTCTTGTACATTAACATGCATTCATAGTTTTCTTTCTTTAATGTGAGTTGTCAGTATTTATACTTGGTTTATTCTGAGTGTATTGTAAATCGTTGCTTCCTTTCTTTTGGTCATTTGATTTTGTAAATTGATTGTTTTCTTTACAATTGAATAATTTACTAATTTTACTCTCGTATCTTCTTCTTCAGGAGCTGTGGGCTTCCTGGAGCGGGCAGGTTCTTTACGGCATTACAGGCTTTACATCACCAAACGGTGTCATTCTTGCGGTGTCCTTCATTGCAGTGTCACTAGTTTTGTGTCTTTACAGTGAACTTGGTGGGTGTGTTTCTGATTGGCGTGGTTTCCGTTGTATGCCTGTTGCGGTTACACGAGCCTGCTCTCCAGAGGAAGCCTCAGCCCGTCAAGATTTATTGTGAATTAGTTTCTTTACTTTCAGTCCATGACCCTTGTCCTTCTAGTTTGAAATAATTGTTGGCCAACTTTCTTAGAAACAAACTCATGCCTCTTGCCTCTCTTGGTGGAACGCACTTGCGTGCTTTATTTTGAAGGTTTTCCCCATTAATAAGGGGTGGCGTAGTCATTACAATCGAGCCACATGCTACATATAGTAAGCAGTTTTTCACGTGCATATGATACGCAATTTATGTCCCACCCACTTTTTAAAACAAAGTTACGCCACTGATGTCAATACAGAATTAAAATGTAAGTACTGTGAAAAAGAGAGTATGAAAATCGAGTGACTTTTTAATCTGCACTAAACGCAGCTCATTATTATAGTTCGGGATGAAACAAGTGATTGGCTGGGGTGACTGTCACTGTCTCTCGCTACCATGGCAACCACCGCTTTCACTACAGGACCCGCCCACGTGTTTGATTTGAGGAGTTCAAAATAACGGCAGAGAAAGAGCTTTCAAAATGCACGGTATCGGGTTTTGCAGTCAGCGAAGGCAAACAATACACAGAAAGGAAGACAGGAGAAGAAAAGGCAATGCACAGAAAGTCTTTGGATAAACAAAGAAATCAAACACGAGTAAATATGGGCGCGGCTTTCACACAATGGCGGACTGAGGGACCTAAACGGGCTGAAAAACGCCTCATCGCTGCTGTATTTCTGCTGGACAGGTCATCTTTCATTCTGATCATACATTTCTTTGGTTTATGTTTTCATGAAGCATGCATCACTAGCACACTTAGCTGCCTAATACCCAGATAGCAAAATTGCTCTGGTCCAGATCCGGCCCACACTTGACACTTTCATCTGGCCCACTACCCGCGTGGAATGATGGCACTTGGGCGGTCCGCTCCCGTTTGTCAGATTTAGGCCGCAATCAAGCCATAGCAACGCCGCATGTCAGCCATGAACAAAACGCATGAAGCAGAACTGGCCCACTAACATCACATTACTGAGCATAAAGTTACAATATTATACACTTAGCCGTGATGTCACTACATGCTCTCCGCTCGTCTCAGGTCAATAAAGCGTCTGATTGGTCGGTGAGGCGCGGCCATGTGTTTTGGGGCCCAGAAGGGAGAAGGTGGAGTGAATGGAAATAATGAGCTGTCTTTAAAACAGTCCTGAGAGGTCTACACACACTCAAAGTTTATACTTTCTTTTATTACAGTACTTACATTTTAATTATGTATTGATATATAAAGAACGTTTAAACAAATTTGGGGAAAAAAGTTATTTAACCAATTTTTACCTACCCTACCTTTAATGTGTTAAGTTTCAAAGTAGTTTTTTTCCGAAGCTTTGGGGTGAGAAAAATAATCTTAATTCAAACAGAAAACAGGATGATTTCTCTCACCCCATTGGCAGATTATTTATCTTATTTTAAGCAGAAACTCTCTTCATTTTGAGTTATTTTCCCCAAAATTTGACTTGTCTAGTAAATGTTTCTTGTAAGAATTGTTGAAACTAGAAACAAGACAAAATAAGAAAAGCATTTTTATGCCGTGTGGATTAATTTATTATTGCAAAGAGAAATAAATCAGAAGCTGCTTTTGATGGATTCGGCCCCGAGTCGCACCAGATGATCAGAAATGACCTGCACTGCTTTCAGAGTGTGTGACTTACGAGGCCGTCCTGTAAATGTGATATTACACATCGGATAGATTATAAGCTTTCAGCAGTTAAGAAGAGCACGCTCCTCACATTGATTGTCATTCAGAGAGCGGCTGACAGGAGATTTTGGGATAAACGGTTCATTACTGGAGGGTTATTGTTTGAGTCGGTTGGGAGCTGAGGGTTTGTACCTGGAATATGTCGGAGAGGTCGCAGCGACTGGAGACACGCTCTATCAGACATGTTCAAAATACAACATGCACCAATCAGGCCTGATATTGTGTTGCTCACCCATCTCTGATGGACTCCACTCGACCCCTGAAGGTGTGCTGTGGTTTCTGGCACCAAGATGATAGCATCAGATCCTTTAAGTCCTGTAAGTGCGTACTTGTTTGTTCAGCTCATCCCACAGATGCTGGATTGGATTGAGATCTGGGGAATCTGGAGGCCGAGTCGACGCCTCAAACTGGTTGTTGTGCTCCTCAAACCATTCCTGAAGCATTTGTGCTTTGTGTCAGGAGCATTATCCTGCTGGAAGAGCCACAGCCACCAGAATACCGTTTCCATCAAAGGCTGAACATGGTCTCAGCAATACTTAGGTAGGTGGAGCGTGTCAAAGGAACATCCACATGGATGGAGGACCCAAGGTTTCCCAGCAAGGTTTTTTGTTGGTGCTTTCGGCGGGGTCAGGGGTCAGGGGTCACCCTGACTGGTCCATATGCCTCAAACTGAGCTGCTCTGTGTATTCTGACAGCTTTCTGTCAGAACCAGCATTAACTTCTGGAGCAGTTTGAGCTCCAGTAGCTGGTCTGTTTGATCGGACCCCACGGGCCAGCCTTCGCTCCCCACGTGCATCAATGAGCCTTGGCCGCCCATGACCCTGTGGCCGGTTCTCCACTGGTCCTTCCTTGGAGCACTTTTGATAGATACTGACCACTGCAGACCGGGAACAGCCCACAAGAGCTGCAGTTTTGGAGATGCTCTGACCCAGTCGTCTAGCCGTCACAATCTGGCCAAACTCGCTCAAATCCTTACGCTTGCCCATTTCTCCTGCTTCACACACATCAGCTCTGAGGACTAAATGTTCACTTGCTGCCTAATATATCCCACCCACTAACAGAGATCATCAGTGATAATCACTTCACCTGTCGGTGGTCATAATGTTATGCCTGATCGGTGTATGTAGTAGTGAAAGCAATCGTGAGGGAGAGTGTTTAATGATAGTGGGGGCTGATGGTGAAGCATGCAGGACACGTTCAGCACATTGGATCTCCTTCAGCTGCAGCTCACTCCTGTCGTACTGAGAGGACACACACACACACACACACACACTCTGTATGCACACGGCGTCTTGCTCTAAAGCACTGCGGCTCAGAGAAACACATCGCCTTCAGCTCTTCTCCAGTCTGAGAGACACTGAGAAACCAACAGCAGACATGATCTCTTTCAGTGACAACACACACACACACACACACACACACACACACACACACACACACACACACACACACACACATGTCGTGGTTCCATGTTTTATGGGGACTTTCCATAGTAATGCATTTCCGTAATGCGTTTCATACTGTACAAATTGTACATCCTATCCCCCTACACTGCCACTGCCCCTTAACCTACCCATCACACACACACACACACACACACACACACACACACACACACACACACACACACACACACACACACACTAAACCTACCCATCACACACACACACACACACACACACACACACACACACACACACACACACACACACACACTAAACCTACCCATCACACACACACACACACACACACACACACACACACACACACACACACACTAAACCTACCCATCACACACACACACACACACACACACACACACACACACACACACACACACACACACACACACACACACACACACTGCCCCTGCCCCTAAACCTACCCATCACAGGAAACATTCTCCATTTTTACTTTCTCAAAAAAACTCCTTCTGTGTGATTTATAAGATGTTTTCCTCATCGGGACCTAAAAATGTCCCCACAAAGACAAGGATTTCGGATATTGCCGTCCCCATAACGTAGGGATTACCAGGTCGCGCACACACACATGCACGCACACACACACACACACACGCACACACACACACACGCACCCACACACACACACACACACACACACACACACACACACACACACACACATCCCAGCAAACAAAAGAGATAGAACCTCACCAGATCTTAACAGCATGAACCACTGGCTGCGTTCTCATGCTCGTTCTTAAGCCGATTATGCCTAATAATCCGGCAATGATCACGGTCCTGTAACCACGGTAACCGGTTTTCTTTTATCGGAGTGAGGTCATAAACGGCGTGAGCATAAACCGCTCGACACAGGGAGTTTTTTGCCTCTCATTCTGATTTTGCGCGTCATGTAAACGCATTAACCTGCTTTCTGTCGGCTTATTGAAGAGCTTGTGTGTGATAGCGGATAAAAACACACACTCACAGCAGATTTAAACGCATCCAGACAGAGCGAGCGAGTGTTTTGCAGGAAATAAGGACATATTTCACAAACGCCCTGGACGCTGAGGCCCTAGCCCGGCCGTGCCCGAGACGCTGAGGCCCTAGCCCGGCCCTGGCCTGAGCCCTGGACGCTGAGGCCCTAGCCTGGCCCTGACCCGAGACGCTGAGGCCCTAGCCTGGCCCTGACCCGAGACGCTGAGGCCCTAGCCCGGCCGTGCCCGAGACGCTGAGGCCCTAGCCCGGCCCTGGCCCGAGACGCTGAGGCCCTAGCCCGGCCGTGCCCGAGACGCTGAGGCCCTAGCCCAGCCGTGCCCTGGACGCTGAGGCCCTAGCCCGGCCCTGGCCCGAGCCCTGGACGCTGAGGCCCTAGCCCGGCCCTGACCCGAGACGCTGAGGCCCTAGCCCGGCCGTGCCCGAGACGCTGAGGCCCTAGCCCGGCCCTGGCCCGAGACGCTGAGGCCCTAGCCCGGCCCTGGCCCGAGACGCTGAGGCCCTAGCCCGGCCCTGCCCCGAGACGCTGAGGCCCTAGCCCGGCCCTGGCCCGAGACGCTGAGGCCCTAGCCCGGCCCTGGCCCGAGACGCTGAGGCCCTAGCCCGGCCCTGGCCCGAGACGCTGAGGCCCTAGCCCGGCCCTGGCCCGAGATGCTGACGCCCTAGCCCGGCCGTGCCCGAGACGCTGAGGCCCTAGCCCGGCCCTGGCCCGAGACGCTGAGGCCCTAGCCCGGCCCTGGCCCGAGATGCTGAGGACCTAGCCCGGCCGTGCCCTGGACGCTGAGGCCCTAGCCCGGCCGTGCCCTGGACGCTGAGGCCCTAGCCCGGCCCTGGCCCGAGACGCTGAGGCCCTAGCCCGGCCGTGCCCTGGACGCTGAGGCCCTAGCCCGGCCCTGGCCCGAGACGCTGAGGCCCTAGCCCGGCCCTGGCCCGAGACGCTGAGGCCCTAGCCCGGCCCTGGCCCGAGACGCTGAGGCCCTAGCCCGGCCCTGGCCCGAGACGCTGAGGCCCTAGCCCGGCCCTGGCCCGAGACGCTGAGGCCCTAGCCCGGCCGTGCCCGAGACGCTGAGGCCCTAGCCCGGCCCTGGCCCGAGACGCTGAGGCCCTAGCCCGGCCCTGGCCTGAGACGCTGAGGCCCTAGCCCGGCCCTGCCCCGAGACGCTGAGGCCCTAGCCCGGCCCTGGCCCGAGACGCTGAGGCCCTAGCCCGGCCCTGGCCCGAGACGCTGAGGCCCTAGCCCGGCCCTGGCCCGAGATGCTGACGCCCTAGCCCGGCCGTGCCCGAGACGCTGAGGCCCTAGCCCGGCCCTGGCCCGAGACGCTGAGGCCCTAGCCCGGCCCTGGCCCGAGATGCTGAGGACCTAGCCCGGCCGTGCCCTGGACGCTGAGGCCCTAGCCCGGCCCTGGCCCGGGACGCTGAGGCCCTAGCCCGGCCCTGGCCCGAGACGCTGAGGCCCTAGCCCGGCCGTGCCCTGGACGCTGAGGCCCTAGCCCGGCCCTGGCCCGAGACGCTGAGGCCCTAGCCCGGCCCTGGCCCGAGACGCTGAGGCCCTAGCCCGGCCCTGGCCCGAGACGCTGAGGCCCTAGCCCGGCCCTGGCCCGAGACGCTGAGGCCCTAGCCCGGCCCTGCCCCGAGACGCTGAGGCCCTAGCCCGGCCCTGCCCCGAGACGCTGAGGCCCTAGCCCGGCCCTGCCCCGAGACGCTGAGGCCCTAGCCCGGCCGTGCCCGAGACGCTGAGGCCCTAGCCCGGCCCTGGCCCGAGACGCTGAGGCCCTAGCCCGGCCCTGCCCCGAGACGCTGAGGCCCTAGCCCGGCCTTGGCCCGAGACGCTGAGGCCCTAGCCCGGCCCTGGCCCGAGACGCTGAGGCCCTAGCCCGGCCCTGGCCCGAGACGCTGAGGCCCTAGCCCGGCCCTGGCCCGAGACGCTGAGGCCCTAGCCCGGCCCTGGCCCGAGACGCTGAGGCCCTAGCCCGGCCCTGGCCCGAGACGCTGAGGCCCTAGCCCGGCCCGTGTCCGAGACGCTGAGGCCCTAGCCCGGCCCGTGTCCGAGACGCTGAGGCCCTAGCCCGGCCCGTGTCCGAGACGCTGAGGCCCTAGCCCGGCTCTGGCCCGAGACGCTGAGGCCCTAGCCCGGCCCTGGCCCGAGACGCTGAGGCCCTAGCCCGGCCCGTGTCCGACTAGAGCACTTTTTTTTTTTTTTTTTTTTTTTACATTGTTGCAGCCATTAAAATAGTTCTGATTTGTTTTTAATGTCTAAATAGTTATAATTTGTTTCGTTTCTTTATTAAGTTAATTTAGAAAAATTATTTAGAGCAATTTTTTGTTTGTTAAATTAAAGTTTTATTTTTTTTTAAGTGACGACCAAGCGGCCAGCAGGCGACAGTGAGTTAACCGCATATTTAATAGATTTAGTCTCTCAAATCAACTCTTGGCTTGTCTTGATTATAATAAAATCCATAGATATAAAACACTTCAAGCATCACAATGTTAGTTAATTTCATCTACTATTACCACCACAGTAAAGGGCATTTTGACGAGCTGAGGCAGACTGATTCTACTCGCGGCTCTCGCAAACGGAGATAAACAAATAAAAATAAAAAAAGAACATGCAGGTTGTCTTATAGCCTACCTTACACCTACGCACAATGAATATAAATCCGATCTTCAATTCCTGTGGTATATGCTCATTTAACGGAGTTTACAGCAACGGAAGCATTAGATTAGATGCATTTTATTCAGCAGCTCATTTCAAATTCAAAGACCACATCAGAGAGAGCGACCTAAGTGCACTGGTAAGATCATTTAGTCTCATTCATTTTTATTGAAGATGCGTGTTGCAGCACCATCATATCTATCTGACTACAACATATAGCCCATAACACGCTCTCGCACGTTTATTTTTTAACCGTTTGCCAGGAGTAAAATTTATACATGTGGTTTAAACAACCAGATAGGCTACTGCCTGCGTCGGTCCGAGCCACGCGGAAAACACGTGCATGCTTCAAATAGAAGATACGCCTATTTTCACGCGACACGCGAGCGTGTTGGAAGTTTATATGCCATTTTGACACGAATACATATTAATAAAAATGACATTTTCATGTTTGAAAGTCTGTCGGTTAACATAAATGCAGATATAGGCATAATTGTAAAATTAAAAAAAACAACCTAATTATCGATTTTGAAATATTAAACCAGTCAATCCAGAAAGAAATATTCTGTAGCCTTTTGCCGTCAATACCATGGATATGGTATGGGCCGGCTACTGCAGACGTTGTCTTTGCTGTATCAATAGGCAATATATTTATATTTAACATGAAGTATAGGGCTGCCCTGTACATTAATAGCAGCAGACGCCCCGCGGATGACACACAACAGAAACGCCACACTCACAAGAAACTCTGAACCTATGCCCCCCCCCCCCCCCCCCCCCCCCATGTTAATGTGCTCCTCCTGTACCCCCCCCCCATGTTAATGTGCTCCTCCTGTACCCCCCCCCCCATGTTAATGTGCTCCTCCTGTATGCTCGTCTCTTCCATAAAGATATCTGAATGCCGTGTGTGAAGGCTGTTATTGAGCTGCAGTTCTGCGTGTTATCATCCATTACGGTGCTCAGCGCCTCATCCCCATCGGATCGATATGGCCATCAGGATGATATTAGAACTCAGGCCTGCGGGGAAAGCTCCCGCGCTGGATCAGGCACGGGCCGTGGTGGCAGAACAGCAGCAGCTCGCGTGGACGGGTTTATAACACAGCTGTAGGCTCGAGACCGGCCCAGGGCTTCATGCTTTCTGGAGAGATTTCAGGACCTGGGATTTGCCGGCGTTTCCCACCACGAGCTGACGGACGGCCAGCTGAACCACCCGAGGAGAGGAGCAGAGCCAAATATGACACATACACACACACACACACACACACACAGCTTTGCTTGATGTTTTTTGCTATACACCGCGCACACGAGAGACACTAGCTTGGCTGGCTGAACACAGTCTGAGAAATTATCTAGTGATTTTCAGCCCCAGTGTGACTTCATGCCAAACATTTCAAAACAAAAAGTTTAAGAAATCTTTTTCCCTGTAGCAGTAACTAAACTAGACTAGACTAGACTAGACTAGACCAGACCAGACCAGACCAGACCAGACCAAACTAAACTAAACTAAACTAAACTAAACTAAACTAAACTAAACTAAACTAAACTAAACTAAACTAAATTAATGACAAGACAAGGCTAACCTAGTCTAGACTAAACTTTAGAGTAGACTATACTAGACTAGACTAAACTAAACTAAACTAACGACAAGACAGGGCTAACCTAGTCTAGACTAAACTTTAGAGTAGACTATACTAGACTAGACTAAACTAAACTAAATTAATGACAAGACAAGGCTAACCTAGTCTAGACTAAACTTTAGAGTAGACTATACTAGACTAGACTAGACTAAACTAAACTAACGACAAGACAAGGCTAACCTAGTCTAGACTAAACTTTAGAGTAGACTATACTAGACTAGACTCTAGACTACACTAGACTATACTATACTATACTATACTATACTATATTATATTACACTAAACTAAACTAAACTAGACTAGACTAGACTCTAGACTACACTAGACTATACTATACTATACTATACTATATTATATTACACTAAACTAAACTAAACTAAACTAGACTAGACTAGACTCTAGACTACACTAGACTATACTATACTATACTATACTATACTATACTATACTATATTATATTACACTAAACTAAACTAAACTAGACTAGACTAGACTAGACTCTAGACTACACTAGACTATACTATACTATACTATACTATATTATATTACACTAAACTAAACTAAACTAGACTAGACTAGACTCTAGACTACACTAGACTATACTATACTATACTATACTATACTATACTATACTATATTATATTACACTAAACTAAACTAAACTAAACTAAACTAGACTAGACTAGACTCTAGACTACACTAGACTATACTATACTATACTATACTATACTATACTATATTATATTATATTACACTAAACTAAACTAAACTAAACTAGACTAGACTAGACTCTAGACTACACTAGACTATACTATACTATACTATATTATATTACACTAAACTAAACTAAACTAAACTAGACTAGACTAGACTCTAGACTACACTAGACTATACTATACTATACTATATTATATTACACTAAACTAAACTAAACTAAACTAGACTAGACTAGACTCTAGACTACACTAGACTATACTATACTATACTATATTATATTACACTAAACTAAACTAAACTAAACTAGACTAGACTAGACTCTAGACTACACTATACTATACTATACTATACTATACTATACTATATTATATTATATTACACTAAACTAAACTAAACTAAACTAGACTAGACTAGACTCTAGACTACACTAGACTATACTATACTATACTATACTATACTATATTATATTAAACTAAACTAAACTAGACTAGACTAGACTCTAGACTACACTAGACTATACTATACTATACTATACTATACTATACTATACTATACTATACTATACTATACTATATTATATTACACTAAACTAAACTAAACTAAACTAGACTAGACTCTAGACTACACTAGACTATACTATACTATACTATACTATACTATACTATATTATATTATATTACACTAAACTAAACTAAACTAAACTAGACTAGACTAGACTCTAGACTACACTAGACTATACTATACTATACTATACTATACTATACTATATTATATTACACTAAACTAAACTAAACTAAACTAGACTAGACTAGACTCTAGACTACACTAGACTATACTATACTATACTATACTATATTATATTACACTAAACTAAACTAAACTAGACTAGACTAGACTCTAGACTACACTAGACTATACTATACTATACTATACTATACTATACTATACTATACTATACTATATTATATTACACTAAACTAAACTAAACTAAACTAGACTAGACTAGACTCTAGACTACACTAGACTATACTATACTATACTATACTATACTATACTATACTATATTATATTATATTACACTAAACTAAACTAAACTAAACTAGACTAGACTAGACTCTAGACTACACTAGACTATACTATACTATACTATACTATATTATATTACACTAAACTAAACTAAACTAAACTAGACTAGACTCTAGACTACACTAGACTATACTATACTATACTATACTATACTATACTATACTATACTATATTATATTATATTACACTAAACTAAACTAAACTAAACTAGACTAGACTAGACTCTAGACTACACTATACTATACTATACTATACTATACTATACTATATTATATTACACTAAACTAAACTAAACTAAACTAAACTAGACTAGACTAGACTCTAGACTACACTAGACTATACTATACTATACTATACTATATTATATTACACTAAACTAAACTAAACTAGACTAGACTAGACTCTAGACTACACTAGACTATACTATACTATACTATACTATACTATACTATACTATACTATATTATATTACACTAAACTAAACTAAACTAAACTAAACTAGACTAGACTAGACTCTAGACTACACTAGACTATACTATACTATACTATACTATACTATACTATACTATATTATATTATATTACACTAAACTAAACTAAACTAAACTAGACTAGACTAGACTCTAGACTACACTAGACTATACTATACTATACTATACTATATTATATTACACTAAACTAAACTAAACTAGACTAGACTAGACTCTAGACTACACTAGACTATACTATACTATACTATATTATATTACACTAAACTAAACTAAACTAAACTAGACTAGACTAGACTAGACTCTAGACTACACTAGACTATACTATACTATACTATACTATACTATATTATATTACACTAAACTAAACTAAACTAAACTAGACTAGACTAGACTCTAGACTACACTAGACTACACTAGACTATACTATACTATACTATACTATACTATACTATACTATATTACACTAAACTAAACTAAACTAAACTAAACTAGACTAGACTAGACTCTAGACTACACTAGACTATACTATACTATACTATACTATACTATACTATACTATACTATACTATACTATACTATATTATATTATATTACACTAAACTAAACTAAACTAAACTAGACTAGACTAGACTCTAGACTACACTAGACTATACTATACTATACTATACTATACTATACTATATTATATTACACTAAACTAAACTAAACTAAACTAGACTAGACTAGACTCTAGACTACACTAGACTATACTATACTATACTATACTATACTATACTATACTATACTATACTATACTATACTATATTATATTACACTAAACTAAACTAAACTAAACTAAACTAGACTAGACTAGACTCTAGACTACACTATACTATACTATACTATACTATACTATACTATACTATACTATACTATACTATACTATACTATACTATACTATATTATATTACACTAAACTAAACTAAACTAAACTAGACTAGACTAGACTCTAGACTACACTAGACTATACTATACTATACTATACTATACTATACTATATTATATTACACTAAACTAAACTAAACTAAACTAGACTAGACTAGACTCTAGACTACACTAGACTATACTATACTATACTATACTATACTATACTATACTATACTATACTATATTATATTACACTAAACTAAACTAAACTAAACTAGACTAGACTCTAGACTACACTAGACTATACTATACTATACTATACTATACTATACTATACTATACTATATTATATTATATTACACTAAACTAAACTAAACTAAACTAGACTAGACTAGACTCTAGACTACACTAGACTATACTATACTATACTATACTATACTATATTATATTACACTAAACTAAACTAAACTAAACTAGACTAGACTAGACTCTAGACTACACTAGACTATACTATACTATACTATACTATACTATATTATATTATATTACACTAAACTAAACTATACTATATTATATTATATTACACTAAACTAAACTAAACTAAACTAGACTACACTAGACTCTAGACTACACTAGACTATACTATACTATACTATACTATATTATATTATATTACACTAAACTAAACTAAACTAAACTAGACTAGACTAGACTCTAGACTACACTAGACTATACTATACTATACTATACTATACTATATTATATTACACTAAACTAAACTAAACTAGACTAGACTAGACTCTAGACTACACTAGACTATACTATACTATACTATACTATACTATACTATACTATATTATATTACACTAAACTAAACTAAACTAAACTAGACTAGACTAGACTCTAGACTACACTAGACTATACTATACTATACTATACTATACTATACTATACTATACTATACTATATTATATTATATTACACTAAACTAAACTAAACTAAACTAGACTAGACTAGACTCTAGACTACACTAGACTATACTATACTATACTATACTATATTATATTACACTAAACTAAACTAAACTAAACTAGACTAGACTAGACTCTAGACTACACTAGACTATACTATACTATACTATATTATATTATATTACACTAAACTAAACTAAACTAAACTAAACTAGACTAGACTAGACTCTAGACTACACTAGACTATACTATACTATACTATACTATACTATACTATATTATATTACACTAAACTAAACTAAACTAGACTAGACTAGACTCTAGACTACACTAGACTATACTATACTATACTATATTATATTATATTACACTAAACTAAACTAAACTAAACTAGACTAGACTAGACTCTAGACTACACTAGACTATACTATACTATACTATACTATACTATATTATATTACACTAAACTAAACTAAACTAAACTAGACTAGACTAGACTAGACTCTAGACTACACTAGACTATACTATACTATACTATACTATACTATACTATACTATACTATATTATATTACACTAAACTAAACTAAACTAAACTAGACTAGACTCTAGACTACACTAGACTATACTATACTATACTATACTATACTATACTATACTATACTATACTATACTATACTATATTATATTACACTAAACTAAACTAAACTAAACTAAACTAGACTAGACTCTAGACTACACTAGACTATACTATACTATACTATACTATACTATACTATACTATACTATACTATATTATATTACACTAAACTAAACTAAACTAAACTAGACTAGACTAGACTCTAGACTACACTAGACTATACTATACTATACTATACTATATTATATTACACTAAACTAAACTAAACTAGACTAGACTAGACTAAACTAAACTAAAGACAAGACAAAGCTAGTCTAGACTAGACTAGACTACACTACACTAGACTATACTATACTATACTATACTATACTATATTATACTAAACTAAACTAAACTAAACTAGACTAGACTAGACTAGACTAGACTAAACTAGACCAGACCAGACCAGACCAGACCAGACCAGACCAAACCAAACCAAACCAAACCAGTCCAGACCAGACCAGACCAGACCAGACCAGACCAAACCAGACCAAACCAAACCAGACTAGACTAGACCAGACCAGATCAGACCAGACCAGACCAAACCAGACCAAACCAAACCAAACCAGACCAGACCAGACCAAACCAAACCAGACTAGACCAGACCAGACCAAACCAAACTAAACTAAACTAAACTAAACTAAACTAAACTAAACTAAACTAAACTAAACTAAACTAAACTAATCTGAAAACTCAACTCAAGCAATGGCTGTGACGTTTATAATGAAAGTGTTCACGATTCTCTCAGCTTGAGGACAGGAGAGTCATCAACTCATGGAAATTAATGTCACCGATGTGAAAATCGAACTCAGATATTTTGTTGTAAATTTGAAAGTAATGCATTACTTTACTAGTAACTTAAAAAAGTAATCTAAATACGTAACTCGTGCCACTTTTAACACCTACATTTAAAAAGAAACTCGCGGCATGTGGGAAATACGCTCCACTGATAAATGAGGATCTCTGCACGTTTGGAGCACTCAGTGCATTATTACACGGCAAACAAATGCTCTTCTTCTTATTAGGTTTTTTCTTTCTCGTTTCCAGTCCAAATATCTAAAAATTCTTACATCAAGTCAAGACAATTTTATTTATATAGCGCTTTTACAATGACGATCGTTTCAAAGCAGCTTCACAGCGTTAAATCAAGATGCATCTACTAGATCAGTAAAACGACAAGATATTTGTTCTTGTTTTCTGGGGATTTTTTTTGCTTAAAACAGGCAAAATGATCTGCCAATGGGGTGAGGAGAATAATCTGATTTCTGAAGAGACGGTTATTTTTCTCACTCCACTGGCAGATCACCACCCGCTTTGGGCTGCATTCGGAGTACTCGCTTCATTTTGATTCTCAACAAAAGAAAAAAAAACATGTCTCCTGTCGTTTTACTGATCTAGTAAATGCATCTTGATTTAAGAATTGTTAGATATTTAGACTGGAAACGAGACAGAATGACTGAGGAAGAAGAGCATTTTTGCAGTGTACAAGTCACAGCACATTCCAGCTATAAAACCAATGCGATATATTTTCGGGGAAATTATATTTTCGCATTTTCGGCGCGCCTCACAATTAGATCTGTATTTCTGGAGCACGATGAGAGCGATAAACACTCAAACGCAGAGATGCTTCCCTCTGAGAGCCAAGTGGAGCAAAAGCCAGAGATTTTCCTCTTGGAAATGATGGCATGTTCAATCAATGGCATTGATGCGCTCCCCGTCGGGCCCTTGAGCTCCGGCATCTCGGAGGGTTTGCTGAATGCTGATCTGATGTCTATCGAGGCTAATGATGGCTAATGGCAAACTGGAGCTTCAGCACAAACCTCTTCACCTCCAACAAATCACATGCGGTCGGCTGGGCCGGGCCGGAGTCAGACGGCCTCTTAAACGCAGGTCTCGGCTGATGGACAGCTGTTATGTTGTTTTGTGGCTCTTTGACCTGTTTGAGATTGCACTTATTTCCCCTGGCTCTGCTGAATGGAGCCGCTGATATCTACACCTCATCCTAATGCTCCACATTAGAGCTGGGCTCCGGCACCTGAGGCACTATTACACTGTAATTCCTGCTATCTTTGATTTGTCCAATATATCCACTCCCAGACTGCTTTGACACTAATGTCTATTTGCTTGAAACACAACAGCATGTTTATGGCTCTAAAAGAGAGATAATGTGCAACTGAAGAAGAGGTAAAGTTGAGAAAAATGCAGCATTGATTAGGACTGTTGTATTCCACAAACTAGTTTCAAAAGGGGCCAAAGCTTTGAACAACACACAACCTGACAGGCTGTCTGGAGCAGAGAATGTGAGCAGAATGAAACGACAGCAATATCCCATCTTCACTCACAGCGCTCTGCTCGACTTTCCCATTTCTCAATCCTCAATGGAGACAGAAACCACACAAACACACACACACACACTGGAGGGTCAGAACCAGCTGTCGTAGATTTAATTAATCACTCATCAAATCAATTCTATCATAAACATCAGGTTTTTCTTTCCATTTCAGCAAGCTTTTTTCCAGCTTATACTATGTGTGTATATACAGTATTGTTCAAAATAATAGCAGTACAATGTGACTAACCAGAATAATCAAGGTTTTTAGTATATTTTTTATTGCTACGTGGCAAACAAGTTACCAGTAGGTTCAGTAGATTCTCAGAAAACAAATGAGACCCAGCATTCATGATATGCACGCTCTTAAGGCTGTGCAATTGGGCAATTAGTTGAAAGGGGTGTGTTCAAAAAAATAGCTCAGTCCTAAACCGACACCGTATCCTAACTAGACGCAATGCGATGCAAAAAAAAAAGAAAAAAAAAATACAAGTGTATTCCTGGATAAAAAGATGGTTTCTGTCACTTATTATGTCTTTTTAATCATGAAGAAATTGTGTTGGATTTAGGAGTTTGATACATTTCATTGCAGTGTCAGTGTCTCTGCCCATACACTCTTCTGATTGGCTGTGATTTTTTAAATGATTTGAGTCTGGTTTGGAAAGACACATTGTTTGCCGCAACCTGGATATCTTAACCCCAATGCATATCGTCTGGTTTGGACACGACGGCTGTTTTAAGGGCTTCTCAAAGCTTCAAGACCCATAAAGGCACTAAAGACGTCGTTACAAAGCCCATCTCACTACAGCGGCTCTACAATCATTGATGAAGAGGCCAGAATAGAGTTAGTGCGCAAAAACACTAAATAACGACTTATATAGTGATGGCCGATTTCAGAACAAAGCTTCAAACCGTTATGAGTCAGTGAATCGATTCATGATTCGAACCGTTATGAGTCAGTGAATCGACTCATGATTCGAACCGTTATGAGTCAGTGAATCGATTCATGATTCGAACCGTTATGAGTCAGTGAATCGACTCATGATTCATACCGTTATGAGTCAGTGAATCGAGAAAGAGTAATTGACATTGGTGTCAATGAAGGCCTTTCTGAGCCATCGGATTTCAAAACTAATATCTTCATCTGTGTGTGAAGATGAGCGGAGGTCTGACGGCTGGCCAACCACTGGAGGAATTAATCACACAATTTACATTTCAGGCTGAACTAACCCTTTAACAATAACGGCTTTGATTGTTCAGCTTCCCCTTCACATATTTCACAGTGAGTATCAAATGTTCATTATGCAATATGATAGTGGGATTGACAGCATTTTTATTAGAAAACAATTGGGTGTCTCATAATGTCACAATCAAATAAAGTTCCAGTGACAGGTAGACGTTCCTCAACCGCTCTGTAAGAAACTAGAACGATAATTCAAGAGTATCCAGCTCGGAGACCCGTTTGCAGAGCATCTGCGTGCAGATCTGATAGCCAGTGAGGAACTTTCTGACCAAAAGTCGAGCCTTAATGAAACCCTCAGCCACTGACATAACCTCACAGACGAGTTGAGATCAGGCACAACCATCACATAGGGCTTAAAGGACAGAAACCACAGGAACACAAAGAAAGACCGACATCATACTGTAAACAAATCACACATGCAGATCAGCCCGGCCAGTTCCTGGACACTGTGACCGCAGGCTGTTGCTTTTATTAGCATTAATGTCGACACTATGGAGCTACTGATGGACAGGACTTTCTAACGCCTGAGGCGTTTGTTTTGTGCATCAGTCCTATTAAAAATAGATTATCGATTGTGGATACACTCTATACATATGCTTTGGCCTTTAATGTTCATTTTAAATTTGTTACACAATATGATATTTCAACTTGACTTATTACAGGCATTGAACATATCATTCAGAATGTGTGAAATATGTACTTGCAGATCTCATCTGTTAAATAAGTGTCGTAATGGGGCTGATACTGTAATGTCTAGTGTTGGTCTCATGTTTGTGATCCATGTTTGTTTTGAAGTTCTGCTCCTGGTTCTTGTCATCAATCAATCAATCATCTTTATTTCTATCGCTCTTCTCCAGTGCCGATTGTGTCAGAGCAGCTTCAGTGTTAAACAGGATTATAGTTTATAGAATTAAATAAGACCTAATTCATTAATGTTATTTGTATATTTAGTTGAATAACTCTGATCATAATGTTAGTGTCCCCAACTGAGCTAGCCAAGCCAAAGGCGACCAAAGGAACTGAAACTCTATCAGGGCATGATGGAGAAAAATATCATATGACTTCTTACCTTCAGTCTCATGTGTTATGTTGCCATTGCCTTGATTATGTTCACAGGTGTGTGTTGTCTAGTCATTAATAGTCCTCTTTTTTGCCATGTGTATTTGTCTAGTATTGTTTGTGTAACCCTTTGTTTGGTAAGTTATGTTAACGTGTTATGTTCTAGTTCAGTCTGTTTCAAGATCAAGTCTACTCTGGTTTAAGTCATGTTTTAGTTTGGTTTGTATTTGTTCACTTTTTGATGAAAAAAACTGCACATGTTCTGCAAACTTCGGTGGGATCGCCACAGATACTGATCCATTAAACAAAAAACGCCTCAAGCCTCACATCAGAAGAGCTTGTCCATCAATCCCTGAAGGCCTATGGATTATGGTAATGAAAGCAGCAGCCCTGATGGAGAACAACACCTGGACTATGTGAATATGACTTCAGTCTGCAGCCACAAATAAAGTAAAGCAGGTCAAAATTAAATGTGAATGAATGCTGACTTTTAATTGTTTGATATATACAGTAAAAAGGAAATTTAAACTGGGAAATCTCTGCGCAGGTGGCATCCAATCTAAGAATAAGATGCAGATGTTTAAAAGGACTGAATTCCCCTTTAAGAGCTAAACGCACTTAAATGGGCTCAGATCCTCACCCATGATGCCCACTGAAGGCCTCAGATCCTCACCCATGATGCCCACTGAAGGGCTCAGATCCTCACCCATGATGCCCACTGAAGGGCTCAGATCCTCACCCATGATGCCCACTGAAGGGCTCAGATCCTCAGCCATGATGCCCACTGAAGGGCTCAGATCCTCACCCATGATGCCCACTGAAGGGCTCAGATCCTCAGCCATGATGCCCACTGAAGGGATCAGATCCTCACCCATGATGCCCACTGAAGGGCTCAGATCCTCACCCATGATGCCCACTGAAGGCCTCAGATCCTCACCCATGATGCCCACTGAAGGCCTCAGATCCTCACCCATGATGCCCACTGAAGGGCTCAGATCCTCACCCATGATGCCCACTGAAGGCCTCAGATCCTCACCCATGATGCCCACTGAAGGGCTCAGATCCTCACCCATGATGCCCACTGAAGGCCTCAGATCCTCACCCATGATGCCCACTGAAGGGGTCAGATCCTCACCCATGATGCCCACTGAAGGCCTCAGATCCTCACCCATGATGCCCTATGAAGGGCTCAGATCCTCACCCATGATGCCCTATGAAGGGCTCAGATCCTCACCCATGATGCCCACTGAAGGGCTCAGATCCTCACTCATGATGCCCACTGAAGGGCTCAGATCCTCACCCATGATGCCCACTGAAGGCCTCAGATCCTCACCCATGATGCCCACTGAAGGCCTCAGATTCTCACCCATGATACCCACTGAAGGCCTCAGATCCTCACTCATGATGCCCACTGAAGGGATCAGATCCTCAGCCATGACGCCCACTGAAGGGGTCAGATCCTCACCCATGATGCCCACTGGAGGGCTCAGATCCTCACCCATGATGCCCACTGAAGGGCTCAGATCCTCACCCATGATGCTCACTGAAGGGATCAGATCCTCACTCATGATGCCCACTGAAGGGCTCAGATCCTCACTCATGATGCCCACTGAAGGCCTCAGATCCTCACCCATGATGCCCACTGAAGGCCTCAGATCCTCACCCATGATGCCCACTGAAGGCCTCAGATCCTCACCCATGATGCCCACTGAAGGGGTCAGATCCTCACCCATGATGCCCACTGGAGGGCTCAGATCCTCACCCATGATGCCCACTGAAGGGCTCAGATCCTCACCCATGATGCCCACTGAAGGGATCAGATCCTCACTCATGATGCCCACTGAAGGGCTCAGATCCTCACCCATGATGCCCACTGAAGGCCTCAGATCCTCACCCATGATGCCCACTGAAGGGCTCAGATCCTCACTCATGATGCCCACTGAAGGCCTCAGATCCTCACCCATGATGCCCACTGAAGGGCTCAGATCCTCACTCATGATGCCCACTGAAGGCCTCAGATCCTCACCCATGATGCCCACTGAAGGCCTCAGATCCTCACTCATGATGCCCACTGAAGGCCTCAGATCCTCACCCATGATGCCCACTGAAGGGCTCAGATCCTCACCCATGATGCCCACTGAAGGGATCAGATCCTCACTCATGATGCCCACTGAAGGCCTCAGATCCTCACCCATGATGCCCACTGAAGGGCTCAGATCCTCACCCATGATGCCCACTGAAGGGATCAGATCCTCACTCATGATGCCCACTGAAGGCCTCAGATCCTCACCCATGATGCCCACTGAAGGGCTCAGATCCTCACCCATGATGCCCACTGAAGGCCTCAGATCCTCACCCATGATGCCCACTGAAGGGCTCAGATCCTCACCCATGATGCCCACTGAAGGGATCAGATCCTCACTCATGATGCCCACTGAAGGGCTCAGATCCTCACCCATGATGCCCACTGAAGGCCTCAGATCCTCACCCATGATGCCCACTGAAGGGCTCAGATCCTCACTCATGATGCCCACTGAAGGCCTCAGATCCTCACCCATGATGCCCACTGAAGGGCTCAGATCCTCACTCATGATGCCCACTGAAGGCCTCAGATCCTCACCCATGATGCCCACTGAAGGCCTCAGATCCTCACTCATGATGCCCACTGAAGGCCTCAGATCCTCACCCATGATGCCCACTGAAGGGCTCAGATCCTCACCCATGATGCCCACTGAAGGGATCAGATCCTCACTCATGATGCCCACTGAAGGCCTCAGATCCTCACCCATGATGCCCACTGAAGGGCTCAGATCCTCACCCATGATGCCCACTGAAGGGATCAGATCCTCACTCATGATGCCCACTGAAGGCCTCAGATCCTCACCCATGATGCCCACTGAAGGGCTCAGATCCTCACCCATGATGCCCACTGAAGGCCTCAGATCCTCACCCATGATGCCCACTGAAGGGCTCAGATCCTCACTCATGATGCCCACTGAAGGCCTCAGATCCTCACCCATGATGCCCACTGAAGGCCTCAGATCCTCACCCATGATGCCCACTGAAGGCCTCAGATCCTCACCCATGATGCCCACTGAAGGCCTCAGATCCTCACCCATGATACCCACTGAAGGCCTCAGATCCTCACCCATGATGCCCACTGAAGAGCTCAGATCCTCACCCATGATGCCCACTGAAGGGCTCAGATCCTCACTCATGATGCCCACTGAAGGGATCAGATCCTCAGCCATGACGCCCACTGAAGGGGTCAGATCCTCACCCATGATGCCCACTGAAGGCCTCAGATCCTCACCCATGATGCCCACTGAATGGAACTCATGATGTCTTGTCTCGAATGGCATCTTAAATACTTTTGCCCTGATGGATCCTACATTGAAAACATAAACGACACGGAATGTGAGGGACTTGCATTTAAGAACCAGTGAGCGATAATAAATCATAGAGAGTAAAAGAGCACATTTACTAGACTACAACAATAATCCTTTTTAGACAGATCTAAATGAGCTCTGAGATGAACATCTGTAGAAGCCATAATGAAGATGAAATCTCACTGAATGTGTTTAACAGCATCCCATAATCCACCAGAGAAGTCAGTGTTACATTGGAAAAACATGCTTGAATATTTTGCAAAAAGATTAAAAATACTGTAAATAGAATAAATGTAAAAAATCATACATTGTTGAGGATATACAGTAGTTACATAAAGAAGATCAGACATTAATGTTAACGGTTACGTGCTGTAATTCGTTTAAAGGGTATAGCACACGGTTACAAGAGGCGTGACTTATTTAATTGGACAAATCCTTGTTCCTTTCATTCCCTCCACTGACCCTGATGAAATAATCAAATTGAATGTTCTGTTATGTATTCATATTTGCCACCGGTCAGTGTGAAAGAGAGGAATCAGGCCGGAGATTAAGCAGTAGATCAGGACACAGGCACGGTTGTGCGTTAATGGAATATTTAATGAAGCCACAATCAGAGGCAATCTAATCGGATTACAGCGATTGGTTAACCCGTCTAGCAGAGTGTGTGTATCAGTTTAGTGTCAGCAAAACAAGCGATTCAGACGCCTCGGCACCAAAGACACGTCTGATAGAGTTCAGGCGAGAAGAAGATAAACACTGACATATAACATTAACTATGAGTCACATATTGCTGAGCGCTGATGGAATAAGATATGAGGCTTTACTTTGCCATGGCCTTACATGAACTCCAAATCCCACACCATATAGTGCATTCATGAATTTTACATTTAGTTCTATAGCAGAGAAGCCGAGCACAGGCGTGCATTAAGAGCAGCTGAGACAGCAGAAGAGTAGAGCATTTGGGACTAACTCACCTGAGAGGCTGACCGAAACACTGAGGATATTAACCTACAGGGTTAGTCCACATAAGGCAGAAGGTGCAGTTCTCTTTTTAATGCAACCATATGACTGGTGTTTTTGGCGATAGATGATATTCACACAAAGTAAAAATAGCAGTATTTTCTTTGCAATAAGTGTAATTAGTAGTTTACACTCATAAGACTCGGCGTCACTCGGCGGCCATCTTAGAAACGGCTCGCGGGCACAAGTGCAGCTAGTGTCTCTTCGAATGGGGAAATATAAAATTCCCCAGAACCGTTCGCTAAGCTTACAATTACATTTCATGTTCGAAATCACCAACGAAATCTGATTTGGTTGAAAACCAGTGCCCGTCCGGTCTGATGGGCTATGTGAGGGAAAAAGGGAGTGAAGCGAGTTCGGCAAATGCGGACTCCTACACTATTGCTGCTGTTGACAATCCAGCATTTTCCGTCATTTTGCCTGGCCCAATCAGACATCGGTGGGCGGAGTTAGTGTAACTCAAGAGTACTTTAGTGCATGGGTGTCGGAAGCAAATAAAAAGTGGGTGGGTCCTCTCTCTCAGAATTTTTTTTTCTTACTGGAGTAACGTTAGATGTCATTTACGTTAAATACAAACATACCGCCATTTACTAAACGATTGATTGGGCCAGACAGAATTACGGAAATCACTGCATTAGTTACCGTGGCGATAGTGTAGGGGTAAGAGACGCATGACATCAGGTTTAGACGCAAATCGATCCGAGGTTCGAATCCGCTTTTTGCCGAACTCACTCTACTCCCTTTCCCCATCACATATCAGATCGAAAATGCATTTATTTTAAATAAAAATTTAGAAAATATTAGAAAAGTGGGAATAAAGCATCTAACGTGTTTAATAATAAGTGTTTCTCGGTTACGGGTAAACAGACGTGCTGAGTTAGAGACGATAAAAGTGTGTATGTCCAATAGCATTGGTCTTAAAAAGTGGGTGGGTCTTATCCCACACACACACAATGGTTCTGACGCCCATGCCTTGGTGTAAATAGATTCTCTGGCTATCACCAGACCAAGCTCAATTTAAAATTAAACATTGGGCTGGGGAGTCTGCTCTGTATTTTCTACTGAAAAAAAGAGAGGCGTGATCAACGGGCATAGTTCAAATGACTCTACACGATTGGATAGTCCTTCAACCAATCAGAGCACAAGAGGCGTGATCAACGGGCATAGTTCAAATGACTCTACGCAACTGGATAGTCCTTCAACCAATCAGAGCACAAGAGGCATGATCAACGGGCATAGTTCAAATGACTCTACGCAACTGGATAGTCCTTCAACCAATCAGAGCACAAGAGGCATGATCAACGGGCATAGTTCAAATGACTCTACGCAACTGGATAGTCCTTCAACCAATCAGAGCACAAGAGGCATGATCAACGGGCATAGTTCAAATGACTCAGTACGCGATTGGATAGTCCATCAACCAATCAGAGCACAAGAGGCGTGATCAACGGGCATAGTTCAAATGACTCTGTACGCGATTGGATAGTCCTTCAACCAATCAGAGCACAAGAGGCGTGATCAACGGGCATAGTTCAAATGACTCTACACGATTGGATAGTCCTTCAACCAATCAGAGCACAAGAGGCGTGATCAACGGGCATAGTTCAAATGACTCTACACGATTGGATAGTCCTTCAACCAATCAGAGCACAAGAGGCGTGATCAACGGGCATAGTTCAAATGACTCTACACGATTGGATAGTCCTTCAACCAATCAGAGCACAAGAGGCGTGATCAACGGGCATAGTTCAAATGACTCTACGCAACTGGATAGTCCTTCAACCAATCAGAGCACAAGAGGCATGATCAACGGGCATAGTTCAAATGACTCTACGCAACTGGATAGTCCTTCAACCAATCAGAGCACAAGAGGCATGATCAACGGGCATAGTTCAAATGACTCTACGCAACTGGATAGTCCTTCAACCAATCAGAGCACAAGAGGCATGATCAACGGGCATAGTTCAAATGACTCTACGCAACTGGATAGTCCTTCAACCAATCAGAGCACAAGAGGCGTGATCAACGGGCATAGTTCAAATGACTCTACGCAACTGGATAGTCCTTCAACCAATCAGAGCACAAGAGGCATGATCAACGGGCATAGTTCAAATGACTCTACGCAACTGGATAGTCCTTCAACCAATCAGAGCACAAGAGGCGTGATCAACGGGCATAGTTCAAATGACTCTACGCAACTGGATAGTCCTTCAACCAATCAGAGCACAAGAGGCATGATCAACGGGCATAGTTCAAATGACTCTGTACGCGATTGGATAGTCCATCAACCAATCAGAGCACAAGAGGCGTGATCAACGGGCATAGTTCAAATGACTCTGTACGCGATTGGATAGTCCTTCAACCAATCAGAGCACAAGAGGCGTGATCAACGGGCATAGTTCAAATGACTCTACACGATTGGATAGTCCTTCAACCAATCAGAGCACAAGAGGCGTGATCAACGGGCATAGTTCAAATGACTCTACACGATTGGATAGTCCTTCAACCAATCAGAGCACAAGAGGCGTGATCAACGGGCATAGTTCAAATGACTCTACACGATTGGATAGTCCTTCAACCAATCAGAGCACAAGAGGCGTGATCAACGGGCATAGTTCAAATGACTCTGTACGCGATTGGATAGTCCTTCAACCAATCAGAGCACAAGAGGCGTGATCAACGGGCATAGTTCAAAAGACTCTACACGATTGGATAGTCCTTCAACCAATCAGAGCACAAGAGGCGTGATCAACGGGCATAGTTCAAATGACTCTACACGATTGGATAGTCCTTCAGCCAATCAGAGCACAAGAGGCGTGATCAACGGGCATAGTTCAAATGACTCTACGCAACTGGATAGTCCTTCAACCAATCAGAGCACAAGAGGCGTGATCAACGGGCATAGCTCAAATGACTCTACACGATTGGATAGTCCTTCAACCAATCAGAGCACAAGAGGTGCGTTCAAATGGAGCTAAGGGAAATGGAGTTACATTAAAAATGTAAAATATTTTTATTGCATAAAATCATAGTCTACATGCCTATATAAAATAAATAAATATGCAATATATATTTGACTTAAATAATTAACAAATTAACAAAAAGAAAGAAAAAACGGTGTGAGTTTGGCACGGCGCTCCTCAAACAATTTCACGGAAAGCAAACCCACACGACAGAAAGCTAATTTTATATACACATATTTAACATATATAACACATATATAACACATATATAACACATATATAACACATATATAACACATATATAACACATATATAACACATATATAACACATATATAACACATATATAACACATTTCAGCTTTGCAAACTTGGAATCCCAGCCTGTTCATTATCAACACATAGTTAACCTAACATATGAAACGTTTAATACCAGTTTAGTAGTCAGTAGTACAATTTGTGGCATTCATCGTGAGGATACTTAAAAAACAGCATTTTAAAGTTAGACTTTAAATTTTGATGGCAGTTCCACAATTGTTTTATATGGTTGATATATTTACAGTATTTAGTTCAATTAAATCAGAAGTAACTGTAATTACATTACAGAAATATAAGAGTAATCCCTCACTTTACTTTTTCACAGGAAGTTTACTTTTTTAACTACACCAAAACTAATGGTGACCAACTTTGTGAAGCAAGATTTTTAGTTAATTTCCTCGCACAGAGTATTTTGTGTGCCGCTTTTATCATTTATTCTGTGTAGAAGAGCAGCTCAGACATTCGGCTTAAACAGAAGAAAACAGGTTTGGAGTAAATGAAGACAGAATGATCATTTTTGTTTCCTATTCCACTAATAGCCTGGGTTAACAATAGTCTCGTTGTTCATATTAGATGACAAGATGAAAACAGAGTGCTCGATGTTTGCGGACACTCCTGCAGATCTGTTGAGGAGAGCACTACAGCTCGCTTAATTTGTCTCAATATCGATACGTCTGGAGCTCCTTCTGCTTGTTTTAGCTTAACGGATCGGAAAATTGATTCTATCTGTCTTTGTGAGAATAAAATCTCAATGGTGAAATATCCTCCCACTTAAAGGCTAAACTGCAGACGCTCATCCTCGTATCATTACTCTGGTGCTCAGATTCGCTCACGAAAAACACTGAGAACGGGACGGTAATTCATTTTCTAGCACAAGGGAGAAACAACTGTCAGTGCCCTGACATTTCAGACGAGGCTTACAATAAAGAAGTGTGCAGTTCCACGGATTGGCCAATCAATCGATCGATCAATCAATCGATCAATCAATCAATCAATCAATCAATACATCAGCTTATTTTAATTTATCATAGAGAGACAATGTTGCCAGATCAGTATTATAGTTTATAGAATGAAATAAGACCTAATTCATTCACTTTATTTGTATATTTAGTTGAATAACTTGGATCATAATGTTAGTGTCCCCAACTGAGCAAGCCAAGCCAAAGGCGACCAAAGGAACCGAAACTCCATCAGGGCATGATGGAGAAAAATAAACAGCTTAAACAACATATACTTACATGTTAATGACTTTTAGCAGTGTTATATGTAACTTTAAAGGGTTTCCTGTAAAATGACACCAACATTTTGAACCTAGACCACTGTATGTGTGTATGGGAAGCTTTTCAATTTGGTTCGCCCAAATCCAGGCGGAATTCCCAAAAATGGTCCCAGATCTTAAGAGGTTAAAACCTGGCACTCTGTATCACAACAAAAATGTGTCTAGAGATAAACGGCGAGCAGCTACACATCATAATCACGGCCATCATCATCAGCATCCTCAACATAATAGCCATTGTGAGCATAATGAAGATTCATTCAGCTACAGTACACATTATGTCCCGCTTCTCTGCGTAAACCGTGAATCGCAAGCCATAAAATCTCAATGGCAGATGCCAGGGCGTGACACAGGCAGTGTTTCCACACACTGCAAAAACTGCTTTTCTTACTCAGTATTTTTGTCTTGTTTCTAGTCCAAACATCTAACAATTGTTAAATCAAGAAGTTTTTACTAGACAAGCAAAAGTAATTGTTTTGTTTTGGGGAAAATAACTCAAAATGAAGAGAGTTTTTGCTTAAAATAAGATAAATAATCTGACAATGGGGTGAGAAAAATAATCTTAATTCAAACAGAAAACAAGATTATTTTTCTCACCCCATTGGCAGATTATTTATCTTATTTTAAGCAAAAACTCTCTTCATTTTGAGTTATTTTTCCCCAAAACAAGACAATTACTTTTGCTTGTCTAGTAAATGTTTCTTAATGTAGGAATTTAGATATTTTGACTAGAAACAAGACAAAAATACTGAGTAAGAAAAGCATTTTTTGCAGTGTGCACATTGTGTTTCCCGGAGCATTATATCTCTCTTTACAGCTGAAAACTTCACCTGGTTCCATTTCAAGGTTTCCTCGCTGATAGACGCATAAATCTGGCTGGCAGCTCAGAGCTGTTGGTTATCCGTGAGTGTGTCGTAACTCACACACCTCCACCGAGATCCTGCTGAACTCAAAGCTGCCTCAGGCTTGAGCCAGGCCTTTGTAGATCGTGCCACATGACTGAGATAAGCCAGAGACGTACGAGTGCATCGCTGGGAAGCATCAATCGCAACAAACAGAAGCACGCAGAATTATGCAGGCATCTTTTGTTTTCTAGAAACGAGCTCACGGTACTCGGTCCGCTGAAAATCCAGTTTAAAAAGAAGAGCATCAAGCGCTAAGCAGACATTTTCTGGGTGGATGAGCAGCATTTGCAAGAAAACATTTATAATGTAACACACAATACTTGTGATGTTACTTGATACATCCAAAAAGTAATCTGATAATGTAACGTACAATATCAAAAAAAGTAATCTGATAATGTAACGTACAGTATCAAAAAAAGTAATCTGATAATGTAACGCACGATATCAAAAAAAGTAATTTGATAATGTAACGTACAAAATCAAAAAAGTAATCTGATAATGTAACGCATAATATCAAAAAAGTAATCTGATAATGTAACGTACAAAATCAAAAAAGTAATCTGATAATGTAACGCATAATATCAAAAAAGTAATCTGATAATGTAACGTACAATATCAAAAAAGGAATCTGATAATGTAACGCACAATATCAAAAAAAGTAATCTGATAATGTAACGTACAATATCAAAAAAGTAATCTGATAATGTAACGTACAATATCAAAAAAAGTAATCTGATAATGTAACGCACAATATCAAAAAAAGTAATCTGATAATGTAACGCACAATATCAAAAAAGTAATCTGATAATGTAACGCACAATATCAAAAAAGTAATCTGATAATGTAACGCACAATATCAAAAAAAGTAATCTGATAATGTAACGTACAATATCAAAAAAGTAATCTGATAATGTAACGTACAATATCAAAAAAAGTAATCTGATAATGTAACACACAATATCAAAAAAAGTAATCTGATAATGTAACGTACAATATCAAAAAAAGTAATCTGATAATGTAACGCACAATATCAAAAAAGTAATCTGATAATGTAACGCACAATATCAAAAAAAGTAATCTGATAATGTAACGTACAATATCAAAAAAGTAATCTGATAATGTAACGTACAATATCAAAAAAAGTAATCTGATAATGTAACACACAATATCAAAAAAAGTAATCTGATAATGTAACGCACAATATCAAAAAAGTAATCTGATAATGTAACGCACAATATCAAAAAAAGTAATCTGATAATGTAACGTACAATATCAAAAAAAGTAATCTGATAATGTAACACACAATATCAAAAAAAGTAATCTGATAATGTAACGCACAATATCAAAAAAGTAATCTGATAATGTAACGCACAATATCAAAAAAAGTAATCTGATAATGTAACACACAATATCAAAAAAGTAATCTGATAATGTAACGCACAATATCAAAAAAGTAATCTGATAATGTAACGCACAAAATCAAAAAAGTAATCTGATAATGTAACGCACAATATCAAAAAAAGTAATCTGATAATGTAACACACAATATCAAAAAAGTAATATGATAATGTAACACACAATATCAAAAAAGTAATCTGATAATGTAACGCACAATATCAAAAAAGTAATCTGATAATGTAACGTACCATATCAAAAAAAGTAATCTGATAAATGTAACGCACAATATCAAAAAAAGTAATCTGATAATGTAACGTACAATATCAAAAAAGTAATCTGATAATGTAACGTACAATATCAAAAAAGTAATCTGATAATGTAACGTACAATATCAAAAAAGTAATCTGATAATGTAACGTACAATATCAAAAAAAGTAATCTGATAATGTAACGTACTATATAAAAAAAAGTAATCTGATAATGTAACGCACAATATCAAAAAAGTAATCTGATAATGTAACGTACAATATCAAAAAAAGTAATCTGATAATGTAATGCACAATATCAAAAAAAGTAATCTGATAATGTAACGCACAATATCAAAAAAGTAATCTGATAATGTAACGCACAATATCAAAAAAGTAATCTGATAATGTAACACAATATCAAAAAAGTAATCTGATAATGTAACACACAATATCAAAAAAGTAATCTGATAATGTAACGCACAATATCAAAAAAGTAATCTGATAATGTAACACACAATATCAAAAAAGTAATCTGATAATGTAACACACAATATCAAAAAAGTAATCTGATAATGTAACGCACAATATCAAAAAAGTAATCTGATAATGTAACGCACAATATCAAAAAAGTAATCTGATAATGTAACGCACGATATCAAAAAAGTAATCTGATAATGTAACGCACAATATCAAAAAAGTAATCTGATAATGTAACGCACAATATCGGAAAAAGTAATCTGATAATGTAACGCACGATATCAAAAAAGTAATCTGATAATGTAACGCACAATATCGGAAAAAGTAATCTGATAATGTAACGCACAATATCAAAAAAGTAATCTGATAATGTAACGCACAATATCAAAAAAAGTAATCTGATAATGTAACGCACAATATCAAAAAAGTAATCTGATAATGTAACGTACAATATCAAAAAAGTAATCTGATAATGTAACGTACAATATCAAAAAAGTAATCTGATAATGTAACGTACAATATCAAAAAAAGTAATCTGATAATGTAACGTACCATATCAAAAAAGTAATCTGATAATGTAACGTACAATATCAAAAAAGTAATCTGATAATGTAACGTACCATATCAAAAAAGTAATCTGATAATGTAACGTACAATATCAAAAAAGTAATCTGATAATGTAACGTACAATATCAAAAAAGTAATCTGATAATGTAACGTACAATATCAAAAAAGTAATCTGATAATGTAACGTACTATATCAAAAAAAGTAATCTGATAATGTAACGCACAATATCAAAAAAGTAATCTGATAATGTAACGCACAATATCAAAAAAGTAATCTGATAATGTAACGTACAATATCAAAAAAGTAATCTGATAATGTAACGCACAATATCAAAAAAGTAATCTGATAATGTAACGCACAATATCAAAAAAAGTAATCTGATAATGTAACGTACTATATAAAAAAAAGTAATCTGATAATGTAACGTACAATATCAAAAAAGTAATCTGATAATGTAACGCACAATATCAAAAAAGTAATCTGATAATGTAACGCACAACATCAAAAAAGTAATCTGATAATGTAACACACAATATCAAAAAAAGTAATCTGATAATGTAACGCACAATATCAAAAAAGTAATCTGATAATGTAACGCACAACATCAAAAAAGTAATCTGATAATGTAACGCACAATATCAAAAAAAGTAATCTGATAATGTAACGCACAATATCAAAAAAGTAATCTGATAATGTAACGCACAATATCAAAAAAGTAATCTGATAATGTAACGCACAATATCAAAAAAGTAATCTGATAATGTAACGTACAATATCAAAAAAGTAATCTGATAATGTAACGTACAATATCAAAAAAAGTAATCTGATAATGTAACACACAATATCAAAAAAAGTAATCTGATAATGTAACGTACAATATCAAAAAAAGTAATCTGATAATGTAACGCACAATATCAAAAAAGTAATCTGATAATGTAACGCACAATATCAAAAAAAGTAATCTGATAATGTAACGTACAATATCAAAAAAGTAATCTGATAATGTAACGTACAATATCAAAAAAAGTAATCTGATAATGTAACACACAATATCAAAAAAAGTAATCTGATAATGTAACGCACAATATCAAAAAAGTAATCTGATAATGTAACGCACAATATCAAAAAAAGTAATCTGATAATGTAACGTACAATATCAAAAAAAGTAATCTGATAATGTAACACACAATATCAAAAAAAGTAATCTGATAATGTAACGCACAATATCAAAAAAGTAATCTGATAATGTAACGCACAATATCAAAAAAAGTAATCTGATAATGTAACACACAATATCAAAAAAGTAATCTGATAATGTAACGCACAATATCAAAAAAGTAATCTGATAATGTAACGCACAAAATCAAAAAAGTAATCTGATAATGTAACGCACAATATCAAAAAAAGTAATCTGATAATGTAACACACAATATCAAAAAAGTAATATGATAATGTAACACACAATATCAAAAAAGTAATCTGATAATGTAACGCACAATATCAAAAAAGTAATCTGATAATGTAACGTACCATATCAAAAAAAGTAATCTGATAAATGTAACGCACAATATCAAAAAAAGTAATCTGATAATGTAACGTACAATATCAAAAAAGTAATCTGATAATGTAACGTACAATATCAAAAAAGTAATCTGATAATGTAACGTACAATATCAAAAAAGTAATCTGATAATGTAACGTACAATATCAAAAAAAGTAATCTGATAATGTAACGTACTATATAAAAAAAAGTAATCTGATAATGTAACGCACAATATCAAAAAAGTAATCTGATAATGTAACGTACAATATCAAAAAAAGTAATCTGATAATGTAATGCACAATATCAAAAAAAGTAATCTGATAATGTAACGCACAATATCAAAAAAGTAATCTGATAATGTAACGCACAATATCAAAAAAGTAATCTGATAATGTAACACAATATCAAAAAAGTAATCTGATAATGTAACACACAATATCAAAAAAGTAATCTGATAATGTAACGCACAATATCAAAAAAGTAATCTGATAATGTAACACACAATATCAAAAAAGTAATCTGATAATGTAACACACAATATCAAAAAAGTAATCTGATAATGTAACGCACAATATCAAAAAAGTAATCTGATAATGTAACGCACAATATCAAAAAAGTAATCTGATAATGTAACGCACGATATCAAAAAAGTAATCTGATAATGTAACGCACAATATCAAAAAAGTAATCTGATAATGTAACGCACAATATCGGAAAAAGTAATCTGATAATGTAACGCACGATATCAAAAAAGTAATCTGATAATGTAACGCACAATATCGGAAAAAGTAATCTGATAATGTAACGCACAATATCAAAAAAGTAATCTGATAATGTAACGCACAATATCAAAAAAAGTAATCTGATAATGTAACGCACAATATCAAAAAAGTAATCTGATAATGTAACGTACAATATCAAAAAAGTAATCTGATAATGTAACGTACAATATCAAAAAAGTAATCTGATAATGTAACGTACAATATCAAAAAAAGTAATCTGATAATGTAACGTACCATATCAAAAAAGTAATCTGATAATGTAACGTACAATATCAAAAAAGTAATCTGATAATGTAACGTACCATATCAAAAAAGTAATCTGATAATGTAACGTACAATATCAAAAAAGTAATCTGATAATGTAACGTACAATATCAAAAAAGTAATCTGATAATGTAACGTACAATATCAAAAAAGTAATCTGATAATGTAACGTACTATATCAAAAAAAGTAATCTGATAATGTAACGCACAATATCAAAAAAGTAATCTGATAATGTAACGCACAATATCAAAAAAGTAATCTGATAATGTAACGTACAATATCAAAAAAGTAATCTGATAATGTAACGCACAATATCAAAAAAGTAATCTGATAATGTAACGCACAATATCAAAAAAAGTAATCTGATAATGTAACGTACTATATAAAAAAAAGTAATCTGATAATGTAACGTACAATATCAAAAAAGTAATCTGATAATGTAACGCACAATATCAAAAAAGTAATCTGATAATGTAACGCACAACATCAAAAAAGTAATCTGATAATGTAACACACAATATCAAAAAAAGTAATCTGATAATGTAACGCACAATATCAAAAAAGTAATCTGATAATGTAACGCACAACATCAAAAAAGTAATCTGATAATGTAACGCACAATATCAAAAAAAGTAATCTGATAATGTAACGCACAATATCAAAAAAGTAATCTGATAATGTAACGCACAATATCAAAAAAGTAATCTGATAATGTAACGCACGATATTTGTAATGTGTAACTTTACTCTTGAAATCAGAAGTAATGTAATGCACATTGTAACCGTCTCAGACTCCGATGGGATGGATTGTGGTGTTAGGAATGCCATCTCCTCTGCAGTGGTGAACCGCGGTCAGTAGAGATGCAGCAGCTACGAGCCAAATGAGGAGATTAACGCTGAGTCTCTATGGACGGCCACATCTATGGCTTTTTTATCAGCCAGCGCTGATGAGGCCAGAATACTGACATGGTTTCAGATGTAAATAAGCCTGGCCATCAGAGCTTTACTAATCTTCTGGCCCCATGATGGGAGAAGTACATTAGGAACTTGCTCATAAGACGAAGGATAAAACCAGGCGAGGTGAAGCGCAATGAGAGAGTTCGGGGCTCGCTGTGAACTTGATTAAAAGCTGTTTCAATCAAAACAACGCTGGTTATGTTGAAAAAAATAATACGAGGAGTATTTCAATCTTTCCGGCAGTAACGCCTCCGTATTTTGAAAGAGCTGCCTCGGCACTGACAAACAATACAGGACGAGTTTTGTAGAGTAATGTGTAGGTAAAGATCTCCTCATCCAGCGCTCTTTCTGTTGTATAAATCATTCCGTCACGAAGACAGAAACCACTGCAAAGGATTCAGTGAGTTAATAAACAATCTGTCAAACGGAGCGATTATTCCTGAGCTGATCAACTGCATTCTGTCAATGAAATGTGAGTGGCTGTGGATTAAAGCACATGCCAAATGCACACATGTAGATGCAAAAAGGCTTTTTATAGCCCGTTCATTTCAACAGCCAGTGTTTTTGTCTTGTTTCTAGTCCGAACATCTAAACATTCTTAAAACAAGAAGTATTTACTAGACAAGCAAAAGTAATTGTCTTGTTTTGGGAAAAATAACTCAAAATGAAGAGAGTTTTTGCTTAAAATAAGATAAATAATCTGCCAATGGGGTGAGAAAAATACTTTAAAGGTTTAAGAAAGCTCTATGCGGGCGGAGTATCTTAATGGAGCCATCTGTGCCTCCGGTGTCATGTTTTGCAGACTCTCGCTTCAGTGTGAATGAAAGACAGACGTGAGACTCGGTCAGCAGAGCTCAGAGATGGACCATATGCTCAGGAAGATGCCATTTATTTGACCATCAAACAGGAGCGCCTCTGCTTTGTTATGCTTTCAAACGGTTGAGCGCTCAAAACAGATCCTCTTTCGGCACGAGGCCAACTTATGTGGCGGCTACGGCTTAATGGGCTCCGGTCTCGGTGAGGATGTTCAAAATGAGTCACTTCAAACCTAAAGCTGTGTTGGTCAGGCGTCTCACCTGTCTGGAGCTTTGCCGAGATATGAATAGAGGAAGTGAGCACTACACACACACACGGCAAAACTTGTCATTTTGTCTTGTTTCTAGTCTAAATATCTAACAATTCTAACAAAGTAAAATGACATGATATATTTCCTTGTTCTCTTAAAAATAAAATACAAATGAAGTGAGTTTTCAAAATGATTTGCCAATGGGGTGAGAAAAATAATCTTATTTCTGATTGAAATCTTGTTTCTTGTTTTTCATCCCAAACAGAAATAAGATTATTTCTCTCACCCCATTGGCAGATCATTTTGATATTTTCCCCCAGAAAACAAGAACAAATATCTTATGACACTTTACTGATCTAGAAAATGCATCTTGATTTAAGAATATTTAGATATTGGACAGAAAGAAACAAACAAACAGACAAAACTAAATATGACAATTTTTTTGTGCAGTGTATCAAATGTTGACAGTGAGACATTTTGAAAAGTCATGCCAAATATTGGCTCATTTTGGATCTGTGCAGTGTTCCTCAGAGAATCTCCTTTCTGATATCGCTCCGCTATTGTCCGCCGCAGCATTGGGGGAATTGGTGATCCTCTGCCCATCTTGCCTTCTGAGAGACACTGCCACTCTGAGAGGCTCTTTAGACCCAATCATGTTGATAATTGACCTAATAAGCTGACCGGTCCTCCAGCTGTTCCTTATGTGAACATTTAACTCTTCCGGCCTCTTATTGCTCCCTCTCCCAACTTTTTTGGAGTGTGTCGCTCTCATGAAATCCAAAATGAGTCAAAATATGGCATGAGATTTCAAAATGTCTTGCTTTCAACATTTGATATGTCATCTATTTTATTCTGAATAAAATATTGAAACGTGAAACTTCCACATCACTGCATTTTTTTTTTAATTCACAATTTGTACAGTGTCCCGACTTTTTGGAATCGGGTTTTGTAAATGTAACAAATTATAATTATGAAGTAAACATGCATCTTATAATAAACAGGTGTATATGCTAATATAATTGTAGTTATCACACTAATTGTAGTTATTGTAACCCCATTGGAAGATAATTTAGCTTGTTTTAAGCACAAAAAAAATCACTTTATTTTTTTTTCATATTTTAGTTATCTAGTAAAACATCTAGATTTAATACTTTTTGGATATTTGGCCTGGAAACAAGACTAAACTACTAAGTAAGAACATCATTTTGTAGTGCAGCTATTGTTCTCGGTGTGGACGGGTCTTTAAACTGGCCAAGAAAGCATCATGAAGCTACAATAGAGTTGATCTTATACAGATACAATAAGAGTTGATCTTAAGACTTACACTCTATATATTCCACTTCAGAAAGCCCTCATTTCATTCATTTGACATGTTTTAGTGCTTAAATGTTTAGCATGAAGTGCAAGTTTCACACCTGAAGACATTTTCTCTGTGCTTTCTTTGCCACAACAAATGTGTTTTATTAACACACAGTTAAAGCAGCCAGGAAAAAAATAAGTCAAAAGCTCAACTAAAGCAAACACTAATCACCATAATGGGGACTACCTTCAGCAAATATACTTGTTAACAGCAGGTGTTCATCATTAATCGTCAGTCACTCAATAATCAACTCATTAGCTTTAACACGGCTTCAAAGTTATTATTACAACCCTTCTTTGACTGGTAACAATATAGGGATTGGAGGGGAACATTTAAACCCAGTTCTGAATAATGCCTGCGATGACCACTGTGTGTGATGAGAAAATGAGACCACGCAAATAACTTCTTAAACAGTAATTTCATTAATATTAAACGCAATAAGTAACCACAAATAAATAAACCCAAGATAAACAAAAACAAAACCTACATACAAATAGGATCTGGGGAGAACCAAGAGAAAAACTATGTTGTGCCAAAGATAATATAATCAAAAGTCTTGCTAAAGGGTTTCAAACTAATCCTAAACTAAGAAAAGAAAGAAAAGAAAAAGTCTTCCGCGTCTATGATGCCTTAAGCTTCCCTACTCTAGCTGCCAAACAAAAATACAGGGTGTGTCACAATCCCACTAACCTGTGCTGTGTCCCAATTCGCCTACTTATACTACATCCTAAAAGTATGTACTCTTTTAGTGAAGAAAAAATATATACTTTAGCAAAAGAGTATGCAAGCTTCGGGACTACTGCGCCATCTTTAACAAAATCTGCCGCTTAGTTACGAGGATCCCGTCACCGTTTAGCGCTGTCAATCATCGTCAGATTCATCACAGTTCAAATCATCCACATTCAGTTTAATCTCCTGCCGTATCTGAGAGAGATGGACACACACACACACACACACACACACACACACACACACACACACACACACACACACACACACACACACACACACACACACACACGTGACAAAAGGCAAAATGGCAACACAAGCTAAGTTCAAATAAAAGAGAACCAAAAACAAACAAGCAAAAATATCTTATGTGGTTTTACTGATCTAGTAAATGCATCTTGATTTAAGAATTGTGAGAAACAAGACAAAAACACTAAATAAGAAGAGCATTTTTTTGCAGTGTGTTTGCAAAGCATTGCTTCTCTTTCTCGTCCCAGCTGTGCCAGATTTGGACAGCCAAAGAAAGAGAGTTCTCCACCTGAGAGAGATGATTATGGAGGATTAGTGGGAAGAAAATATCACACCTGAGCTGGATAAAACATCAGTGTGCTTCTGAGCCACTCTACGCAGCTTTGATCAGGACCGCAGGCCTTCAAGTGAGACCAAAATATGAGCAATCACATGAGAGCACATCGAGACTTTCATTATGCTGCCAAAGGGTGTGAATGGAGGCAGTATTGAATATTCTCTTATGAGACGCCTGAAGGCCTTTTCACATGACTCTCGTTGGTGAACTCTGCGTAATCCTCCATGCAGTTTTTCAGTCAGGCATCATATTTTACCAATCCTGTATTCAAACCATTTCAACTTCTGAAGGCCGTCAATGGCTACCAGAAGCTTCACATGACATGCAATGCAATATCATTATTACTGTTGAGATTAAGAAGAACTTAGCTCAACTGTTGACCAGCCATAGTTAAAGCATATATGCACTATATTACCCAAAAGTGTTGTGTTGTCGCCTCTACACACACCTGAGCTCCCCATTGTTAACCCGTGGGGTTTAATCTGGAGTCGGCCCACCCTCTCTAACAGCTCCAGCTCTTCTGGGAAGGCTTTCCTCAAGGTTTAGGAGTGTGTTTATGGGGATTTTTGCCCATTCTTCTAGAAGCTCATTTGTGAGGTCAGGCACTGATGTTGGACGAGAAGGCCTGGCTCTCAGTCTCCGCTCTAATTCATCCCAAAGCTGTTCTATCGGGTTGAGCTCAGGACTCTGTGCAGGCCAGTCCAGTTCCTCCACACCAAACTCCTCATCCATGTCTTTATGGAGCGACGCTTTGTGCACTGGAGCGCAGTCATGCTGGGACAGGAAGGGGCCGTCCACAAACTGATCCCACAAAGTCAGGAGCGTGAAATTGTCCAAAATGTCTTGGTGAAGCGTTAAGAGTTCCTTTCACTGGAACTAAGGGGCCAACCCCTGAAAAACAATTCCATGAAGTATTGAATATTCTCTTATGAGATTTTAAGCATTAATGCACGAGTTCTCATTCAATCTTCATGATTTTTTCCACCAGTTCTAAACTCAAATGCATGTTTTACTGTGAGCAAAAATCCTGCTTTCTATCACCTAAAGATCCTTCCAGTGGTGCTTCTAATGCAGAGGTCAAAGCCACGTCAAAGCCCTGACACCAGTCAAGTGAAAAGAACTCAAGCCAATCGAACGTCTATTCTACTGAACCATAGGCCTCGAAGTGAGACCAAAATATGAGCAATCACATGAGAGCACATCGAGACTTTCATTATGCTGCCAAATGGGAGGAACAGAGCCAGAACTGAACATTCTCTTATGAGACGCCTAATGCACGTGTCGAAAACAGAAAGTAGAAAATAACACAATAGGACAGATGATAAGACAGACAGCCATATCTTCTGCCCATTGATTTGGTCCACCACGTCTCTCGCATGGACGTCAGTGGTACAGATGGTCATGAGTATATTGGATCCGTGCATGATTGTTTTTGTTAAATTTTAAGTAATGTTTGTTCATCATAATATAACAATATTAAATCATAACCATGACAGACAGGCATAATTGTCTGCAGTATGGAGGACAAAATGAAAAGGAACAAAAAAGGGATAAAAGGACAAAGGTATTTATTAATAAATAAAATACCTAAATAATACTAAATAAATGAACGTACAAATTTTGACATAAATAAATGTATACATAAATAAATACATAAATCCACACAATCCTGCATAAATAAATGTGTTAATAATTAAATGTGCGAGGAGATAAATAATTTAATAAATAAAACAAAGTAAAAGAAAATGTTAAACTAAAACTTGACTTTTTTCCTTTTAACCATTTAATTTTTATTTTTTTTTATGTAGCACCTCAACTTTCAGTTTAGTATTTCCTTTCAACATTTGTTTCCAATTTCTTACATTAAATTGTTTTATTTATTTAATTATTTCTTCTCGCACATTTCATTATTAATATATGTATTCATGGAATATGTGGATTTATCTGTTTATTTATGTATTTATTTGCACATTGATTTATCTGTTTGTTTATGAATGTAGAAGTTTGTGGATTTATTTGTTTGTTTGTTTGTTTATTGATTGTTTTTGCAGGTTTCGTGATTGTTTGCAGATCTCTATGATATTATTTTTATTATCAACTATTTCCTGCAGGTTGATTTAACCACGTGACGTGTTTGGCAAGACTTAAAACTGTTTAGGGTTGTATATTTAATTCAAGAAAAAATAATAAAAGGTTAAGCCAAAATACTTCAATTTCCGTTTTTGACTTTAAACTTCCAAAGAAATATCAATGTGAATTTTAATTCTGAAATTAGAGCACGTTTGATAACAGATGTAGTTTGTCAATGATGATTAGTGAACGTATTCGTTTTCTGTCATAACACTGTTTTACATTCTTCAAATCCCTGCAGATTTGTATTCCCAAGTGTGAATGTCATGTTCATTCTGTGGGACGTCTGCACCCACTGTATAAAACTAATAATGCTGATTTAAAGACAAAGGAAAACTGCAAACACCCACAAAACAGATTTCACCAGCCTTCATTTTGTACGCACATGCAGGCATTCCCTCTAGCTCATATAGTGATGCTGCCAAATATATCTCTCAATATCTTAATTATATGCAGCATATTTCCTCATAAATATTCTCTGATTCAGAATAAATCAGCCTACGGATGTTTACAAGCAGTGAGTTAGTGTCTGATTCATAAGAGACAATGGAGATCAATCCCGCTCGGTCATCTGATGACGCAGGTTGGCACACATGCTGTCCGAAACATTATATCAGGATAAGCCTAATTCTGTAAATTAGCTCCACTAGAGGTCTGAATGCATCCGTCTAATCCATAAGCAGATGTTTGAGGAGCGCTGGAGCAAAACACCACAAAACTTCAGGAGCAGGATTCGATTGTGGTGTAATCCAAAGCATTCCAGCATGAGCGGTGTTTCTCTAGAGGTTTCTGGATGCAAATCAAACTCAGACTGAGTCTATGGGAGTCGTTCACCTGCTTCATCCTTCACCACAGCGCTTCTCAACAACACTGCAGAAAACGCTCTTCTTATTTAGTATTGTTGTCTTGTTTCCAGTCTAAATATCTAACAATTCTTAAATCAAGATGCATTTACTAGATCAGTAAAATGACATGAGACATAAGACAGAAAATAAAATCTAAATGAAGAGAGTTTTTGCTTAAAACAGGCAAAATGATCTGCCAATGGGGTGAGAAAAATAATCTGATTTCTGATTGGGACGGAAACAAGAAATTAGATTCATTTTCACACCCCTTTGGCAGATCATTTTGCCTGTTTTAATCACTTCATTTAGATTTTATTTTCAACAAAACAAGAAAAAATATCTTCTATCGTTTTACTGATCTAGTAAATGCATCTTGATTTAAGAATTGTTAGATATTTAGACTGGAAACAAGACAGAATGACTGAGTAAGAAGAGCATGTTTTGCAGTGAAAGCTAGATTTGAGGTGCCATTCATGTCTGTATGTCATTACAGCCCTGCAAATATCCTAATTAAAAAGCCTCCTGTAAACAGTACGCCGCAGAATAACAACACAGTGTCTCTGTAAACAAACTCCTCTAATTGCCCTCGTGATAATAGATGGTGCATTGTGGGTAAAGTGTGCCGATGACGGTGCATGCCCAGCCCGTCTCCATCCGTTTCAGACATCACCCTCGCCATACTGTCAAACAAATCTGATGGATGTTTCTAAACCTGAGGGAGGAAACGCAAGCCTTCACAACTGCACAGATGCTATTTCAGTCCAAGTTTGTCCTAATGTGACATATGGAAACTTGCAATTTGCCTTCAAGACAATCTGGGAAGCAGCAATCCACACTGCCATCTAGTGTGTGCGAAAGGCAAATAAATGCCATTACTGCCTGGCCATAATAGTCAGCTGCAAATAGAGCTGGACCCCCAAAAAACAATTCTAACAAAATGTTTCTCAGAGGTTTACAGTAGTATCAGATGTCCTTAAAAACATACTAAAAGTTTACCAAAGTTTTCAAAGTTTACTCCAAGAAAGTCCCCGTTTTTCGTCAGGTCCTTAAAATGACCATTGCTCAGTTGTATTCTTCCTAGACCAGGAATACTGGTGCCTGAGGCATGCTTTGGCCATGTAATATTCGAATTAGCATATCTGCATGATAGATACGAGATTACAAGTACAATTATATATTAAGGCAATTGGTTACAAGCATAGTATGTGAAAAATAAGTACAATTTCCCTTAAGTAATTGCATATTTCTCCTATCATTTTGCCTACACATCAAAAAATAAATAAATAAATAAACAGTGTTAAATTAACACTCAGAGATATGACTCCTCACTCAAGTGTGTTAAAGTAACTTTGAAGCAGTGTTAAAGCTAATGAGATAATGATATGATTGAGTGATTGACGATTAATGATGAACACCTGCTGTTAACAAGTAGATTTGCTGAAGGGAAGAGTCCCCATTATGGTGATTAGTGTTTGCTTTAGTTGAGCTTTTGACTTATTTTTTTCCTGGCTGCTTTAACTGTGTGTTAATAAAACACATTTGTTGTGGCAAAGAAAGCACAGAGAAAATGTCTTCAGGTGTGAAACTTGCACTTCATGCTGAAACATTTAAGCACTAAAACATGTCAAATGAATGAAATGAGGGCTTTCTGAAGTGGAATATATAGAGTGTAAGTCTTAAGATCAACTCTGTTGTAGCTTCATGATGCTTTCTTGGCCAGTTTAAAGACCCGTCCACACCGAGAACAATAGCTGCACTACAAAATGATGTTCTTACTTAGTAGTTTAGTCTTGTTTCCAGTCCAAATATCCAAAAAGTATTAAATCTAGATGTTTTACTAGATAAGTAAAATATGGAAAAAAGGCATTGATTTTTCTAAATAAAGAGATTTTTTTTTTTTTTGGTGCTTAAAACAAGCTAAAGTATCTTCCAATGGGGTTACAATAACTACAATTAGTGTGATAACTACAATTATATTAGCATATACACCTGTTTATTATAAGCTGCATGTTTAATTCATAATTATACTTTAATTATAATTTGTTACATTTACAAAAACTGATTCCAAAAAGTTGGGACAGGGAGCAATAAGAGGCCGGAAGAGTTAAATGTTCACATAAGGAACAGCTGGAGGACCGGTCTGCAGCTTATCAGGTCAATTAGGAACATGATTGGGTCTAAAGAGCCTCTCAGAGTGGCAGTGTCTCTCAGAAGGCAAGATGGGCAGAGGATCACCAATTCCCCCAATGCTGCGGCGGACAATAGCGGAGCGATATCAGAAAGGAGATTCTCTGAGGAACACTGCACAGATCCAAAATGAGCCAATATTTGGCATGACTTTTCAAAATGTCTCACTGTCAACATTTGATACACTGCAAAAAAAATTAGTTTTGTTTGTTTCTAGACTAAATATCTCACACTTCTTAAATCAAGATGCATTTACGAGATCAGTAAAACGACATAAGATATTTTTTTCTTGTTTTGTCGAATTTTTTTGTTTTTGCTTAAAACAGGCAAAATGATCTGCCAATGGGGTGAGAAAAATAATCTGATTTCTGATTGGGGCGAAAACAAGAAACAAGATTTCAATCAGAAATAAGATTTTTTTTTTTAACAAAACAAGATTTTTTTTTATTTTTTATGTAGGAAAGAAAAGAATATGATCTGGAGCAAGAGTGTGACGGGTTTGGAGTGAACTATTCCTCTGACTCGATGCCTTGAGGAGGTTAAGGTGATAAACCTGCTGTGTGTGTGTGCTGTAGTTTGGGTTCGAGGCCAGGTTTGTTCATTCTGCATTGTTCTGGCGTCGCGTGTCAGCTCTTTAAAATCAGTATCCATACTTTTAAAGTGTTTGGAATCCTTTGGAGACATTCATGAGAGAACGAGTCGAGATAACTTAAAAACCCCTCTCTGGCATTCTGAGGAGCATCTGTGTGTGGCCTCGGGCACCGCAGTAATCACCCAAATGTGTTCGGCCAGAAGCACAAGATGGACATCTGGAGTCGTGAACAGAGGAGCAGAGGGAGGACAAGATGCCGTTTACTCTCAGGTCTCCAGTAATCAGCATCTTAGACGTCTGTTCCACATTTCCTTCTCTACTCTTCTGGCTGTTCATGTGTGTTGGGTGACGATTCAAGGGCAAAACAAAAAAAGAGGAACGTTTTCAGTGAAGAATAAATAACATCCGCAAAACGAAACGACCCACCCCAAACCCCAACCCAAAGCCTGACTCCAGATGTGACACGAGCACGTGTGCGTGCGTGTGTGCGTGTGCGTGCGTGTGTGTGTGTGTGTGTGTGTGTGTGTGTGTGTGTGTGTGTGTGTGTGTGTGTGTGTGTGTGTGTGTGTGTGTGTGTGTGTGTGTGTGTGTGTGCGTGTGTCCCATTGTGAGTGTGTCCCAGTCGAGCCAGCAAAGGTCCCGTCCCTCTCTCCCAGATTAAAGGAGAGGCTTTTAGAGCCGGCCTACATTAGCTCAGGCTGGTTGTGATCGGGTCTCTCTGCTCCGGCGAGATCAAGGCTGGCCGGATTGATGAGCACGCTGAGAAATGGATGGCGAACTCCATCAGCCTATCATTCCTCCGGCTGAGCGCTGCTGTCTGTGCTGCGTTTGATGCACGGCTGCTCTCACATCAGACTGAGCCTGGGGTCTCACTGACCATCTCTCACACACTCACACGTTTGTTTTTGTGAAATGTGGGGACAATCTATAGGCATAATGTTTTTTTATACTGTACAAACCATATTTACTATCCCCTTACACTGCCCCTAAACCTACCCAACACACAGACACACGCACGCACGCACGCACGCACACACACACACACACACAGGAGAGAAGGAAAGCAACAAACAAACAGACATCAGTGTGACTGTAAGTAGCATTATGCACATTATTATCTGAGGTTTGTCCTGTGTGTGTAATTAAGGAAGAACAAAACTGAGCAAAACTCGTGTGTGTGTGTGTGTGTGTGTGTGTGTGTGTGTGTGTGTGTGTGTGTGTGTGTGTGTGTGTGTGTGTGTGTGTGTGTGTGTGTGTGTGTGTAAGAACTGCAGTAACCTTCAGATGCCACTGGATGGAGATATCACAGAAGATATGAAATGTTTGGATCATCGTGAAATCTCTCCTAAACCAAAAACATAATCCAGAAGTTTCTCACACACACACACACACACACACACACACACACACACACACACACACACACACACACACACACACACACACACACACACACACACACACACACACACACACACACACACACACACACACACACACACACACACACACACACACACACACACACACACACACACACACACACACACACACACACACACACACACACACACACACACACACACACACACGTTATCTGACTTATCCCTGTAAAGGAGTCGTATTGAATCATGTGTGTGATCATTTATTGTATTGCGAGCAGCATTGGATGGCAGGTATTTGATTATATTACAGACTAGTAGATGTGATGTCATCAAACTCGGTCACATGACATTTATATGGCTCGTGTGATTGGCCAGATTATTGACCTGCTCGGTGACATCACTGTCTGTTCTTAAGCTTCCATAATGTCAATATTCATCCCTGAGGACATTAATGCATTAATCATGTTCAGACACACTACATGCTCGCGTTATATCAGTGCTCGTCTCCTCGGAGTAAGAACTTTATTACCACATCTCCTCTGAAGGACTGACACTATCATCCATTACTTTAGGAGGATTGGCGCTGGTGTTTAGCAGCATGACGTACTTTACAGACATGCGTTAATCTTCATAACCAGCAGAGGGAGCTGAAGCCACACCGGATATCAAGAGCTCGTCCGGGTCAGTCAGTAATATGTTTAAAAACGCTGCTAACACTATTTATTTCAATTATTTTGTATGATGTCCGGGTCACAATGAAGAATGCTTGAGAAGTTTGCCATAATCTCTTATTATCAACCCAGACTGCTTCATACACTCTTAAAAGGTTTAATAAAGGTTCTGAAATGGTTGTTTGGCAGATCCTTTCCACGGCACAGGAGGTTAGAAAAAATGGTTCTTTAAAGAACCTTTAAGAAAACTTTAGGAAACAGAAAAAGGTTTGTCTGGCACTGGGAAAACACTGCAAATAATGCTCGTCTTACTCAGTATTTTTGTCTCGTTTCCAGTCCAAACAGCTAACAGTTATTACATTAAGACAAGTAAAAAATATTGTCTGGTTTTGGGAAGAAATAACTCAGAACAGAGAGAGATTTGCTTAAAATAATCTGCCAATGGGGTGAGAAAAATAATCTTGTTTTCTGTTTGGATTAAGATTATTTTTCTCACCCCATTGGCAGATTATTTATTATTATTATTTATCTTATTTTAAGCAAAAACTAAACAAGTAAAAATATCTTGGGTTGTTTTCCTGATCTAAACTGTTTAGAAAAAAAGTTTCCTGGTTGCCTTTACATTTTGAGTTCATTGAACATTTTTTGAGATTCGACAACCTTTATTAAAATACTATTAACAGATGTTGTGAGCATATTTGGGTAATTGTGTGTTTTATTTGTGATGGCGCAGCCAAATAAGTGCTATTTTCATGATTTATCAAATGTTTTATGTGCTTCAGATACAATAATATTTTGAGTTTCTGTTTATTAAACTAATTTCCTTCATTGTATCAACTCAAATTCTTAATTTAAATAAACTCAACATTTTAAGGCAACCAGGATACTTACTTTAAGTTAAACCAACAACATTTTTTACAGTGTAGTAAATACTTCTTGATTTAAGAATTGTGAGATATTTAGACTGGAAACGAGACAAAATTACTGAGTAAGAAGAGCATTATTATTTTTTTCTTCTGTGCATTTCGTCTCCACACTGCAAATAATGCTCTTCTTACTCAGTATTTTTGTCTTGTTTCTAGTCTAAATATCTCACAATTCTTAAATCAAGAAGTATTTACTAGACAAGTAAAAGTAATTGTCTTGTTTTGGGAAAAATAACTCAAAATTAAAAGAGTTTTTGCTTGAAAAATTGTTAGATGTTTAGATTAGAAACACGCTCTAAGTACTTTAAACTAACTAGCAGTAAGTAAGAGAAGCATGTTAGCAGTCCAGCGTTGGTCCCGATGTCCTCTTCAGGGTGTGTGTGTCCTCTGCTCCTCTTCAGGGTGTGTGTGTCCTCTGCTCCTCTTGACAGGTCCAGGGGCTGATAAAGCGCTGGGGGAAGCGTGGCCTTTATCTGTGGTCGTCCAGAGGCACACTGAGCTCCGCTTCGGGCCGTATCAGGCGCTCCCAAACGGCCAGAACGCTTCAGGCCGTGACTGGACAACTTTCATACCTTCACGCTCTGGTGCGAAGCCAAGACACACAGGCTGAGCCAGACGCTCTGAAGCCGGATATTGGGCTCGTAATGGCCGTCTGGGGACCCGGTGGGACACGCAGCGCATTAGCTGCGATCTACTGGAAGCCTTTCCGACTCTCACACACATCATTCTGTGCACTCATCAGCTCGCTAAGGGCCTTTAATAGACTTCAGTGTTCTCAACGCTCCTCAAACTCACATGAGCTCAATTAAACATCCGTCGTTCATTATTAAAAGGTCTATCACACACACACACACACACACACACACACACACACACACACACACCTGTCTCAGCGATGACATTAATGTGAGCTGGAGTCTCAGATGTGTTAGTAAAGCGTGATGTGATCCTAGAGCCGGCCGGCCTCGTGTGAACAGATGCCCAGCAGGACCAAACCCACTCAGCAAACCTTTTACAAGATGTTGGAACTCACAACAGATATTTGTGTTTGCCAACAAAAAGTCCCACTTTTATAAAGCACATAATCTTTATTTTAATCATTTTCTGTTCAAGTTTAAGCGAACCGACCCTATGATGCTGTTCTAAAGGCATCTCCTAAAACATGCAATCAGGACCAATCAGGACCAGAGGCGGGCGGGGCTAAGAGACGCTGTTCAGCCAATCAGGACCAGAGACAGGCATTAACTACAGTGAGTGAGGGCGGGGCTAAGAGACGCCGCTCAGCCAATCAGGACCAGAGGCGGGCAGGGCATTAACTACAGTGAGTGAGGGCGGGGCTAAGAGACGCCGCTCAGCCAATCAGGACCAGAGGTGGGCATTAACTACAGTGAGTGAGGGCGGGGCTAAGAGACGCCGCTCAGCCAATCAGGACCAGAGGAGGGCATTAACTACAGTGAGTGAGGGCGGGGCTAAGAGACGCCGCTCAGCCAATCAGGACCAGAGGAGGGCATTAACTACAGTGAGTGAGGGGTGGGGCTAAGAGACGCCGCTCAGCCAATCAGGACCAGAGGAGGGCATTAACTACAGTGAGTGAGGGCGGGGCTAAGAGACGCCGCTCAGCCAATCAGGACCAGATGTGGGCATTAACTACAGTGAGTGAGGGGCGGAGCTAAGAGACGCCGCTCAGCCAATCAGGACCAGAGGAGGGCATTAACTACAGTGAGTGAGGGCGGGGCTAAGAGACGCCGCTCAGCCAATCAGGACCAGACGTGGGCATTAACTACAGTGAGTGAGGACGGGGCTAAGAGACGCCGCTCAGCCAATCAGGACCAGAGGAGGGCATTAACTACAGTGAGTGAGGACGGGGCTAAGAGACGCCGCTCAGCCAATCAGGACCAGAGGTGGGCATTAACTACAGTGAGTGAGGGCGGGGCTAAGAGACGCCGCTCAGCCAATCAGGACCAGAGGAGGGCATTAACTACAGTGAGTGAGGACGGGGCTAAGAGACGCCGCTCAGCCAATCAGGACCAGAGGAGGGCATTAACTACAGTGAGTGAGGACGGGGCTAAGAGACGCCGCTCAGCCAATCAGGACCAGAGGTGGGCATTAACTACAGTGAGTGAGGGCGGGGCTAAGAGACGCCGCTCAGCCAATCAGGACCAGAGGAGGGCATTAACTACAGTGAGTGAGGACGGGGCTAAGAGACGCCGCTCAGCCAATCAGGACCAGAGGAGGGCATTAACTACAGTGAGTGAGGACGGGGCTAAGAGACGCCGCTCAGCCAATCAGGACCAGAGGAGGGCATTAACTACAGTGAGTGAGGACGCCCATATGGAAAAGTCTTGCTAAAAACATATGTGATTGTTATATGTTCCAACAGAAAACTATAAGGATCATATATGCTGCAAAAACCACATATACAAATTGTACAATATTCATGTATTTTCAGTCATATATGTCCTACACTGTAAAAAAATATATATGCTGGATTGTGTTAAATACAACCCCTGCAAATCAGTGAGATTTTACTTTAGTAAATTAATTAGCAAGTAAAACGAATAAAAATGGGTAACCCTAACACAAAGAAAATATTTCCTTATATATGTGAATGATAAATATATTAAATTATTTAACTGCTTTTTAAAAAATATACAGGATAAATATATTACAATATTTAATAATACATGAGGAATTGCTGCTTTCAATTAGAAAATTATGTGACAATATATTTACTTATATATCATAATGTATGTCATTTTATTTGATGTGCATGTGATGATATACCCAAAAATATATTGAACAAAATAATATATATTACAAAATAAAAGGAACTGTAGTCCGTTACTGAGAAAGTGCTATTATATTACAGTTACTTATGAAAATGTTAACAATTACAAAGGGTTTTATATATATATATACACACACACACATACAGTTAACAATAACACAAGTCAAGCACACTGGCATGTTCCTACATATTAAGCAAAGAGCTGTAACTGCTGATAAGTGCACCGACATTATTGTTAATAAAAGTAACAGTTTTACAGTTTTTTTAAATTGAGCAAAACACATGAAATAACAATTAATTTTAACATTTAACCTCCTTTAAATCAGAAGTAAAGCATGATGGGAAGTAGAAATTTGTTGTAACTCATTCTGTAAAAGTGTTTATGTGTGTACATGCATTCACATTAATATGGGAAATTCAATATACAGTAAGGCTACACAATAAAGGATACAACTTAATGGATATTACATGTAATACTATTTATATCTTAATTACTAAATATTGTATGTGTTAAAATATAGCCATATTTTATAAATAAAGTCAATATGCATACATTGCAGTAGCTATATTAAAAAAGGCTTTAGTTTCCTTTATTCCTTTATATTTCCTTTAATATAGGCTGTTTTGCATATAATTGCAGTATATTCCCATATATTTGTTTCGTAATGTTCTACCCATACAAACTATTTGTTAACAGCAATATCAACAATATTAAAAAAAATAATAATTAAACACTCACTCTAAGCGTTAGGCTTAGACGATGAAGATTTCTGTAACAAAAATAGCCTTAGTTCTGTCATCGCAAACTGCGCATGCGTCAACGCGCCGCGGCCAGGAGGAAATCAATCGCGGGTTCTTGTTGTCTCCGTGATATGATTGCCTCCCAGCGGGACCGCGAAGTGTCGAGCTCCAGGTAAGATTTGTGTTTGTCATGTCGTTCTCAATGCAAATGTTAACTTATTTAATCGCAAGATTTGCTAAAAGATTAGTAAATTGTTCGTTTCTGTTATCATGTCGGTGCCACCGTAGTGTTAGTAACGTTAAGCCTAATTATGCTGCGCGCACGTGCAAAAATTAAATTACAAGTATTTAATGTGCAAAAACAAGTGAAAAATGCTTATATTTGTATTAAAGTTATTAAACTATATGATTGGTCTCATCATTTGTTAGTCCCTTTGAATAAAAACGTCTGCTAAATGATCAAATGTAAAACACAACTATTCTAGTTGTTTAACTATGTAATTTGGTAACTAAGTTAAACCCTAAAGCTCATGGTTTGCATAGATAACGTTATACAACGATTGTGGGACACAGTGAAAGCTGTGTGACACTGACAAAACGCAAAGGTTAGAATAAATGTAATGTGATTTGTTTACCGGTATGTTCCTTTTGTGATCATTAATAGTCTATTTTGTGCCAATTCACTTTAAAATAGTTAATGTTTTAGTGAACTTGAGTTTGCAAATTGCTGTAATGTAGTTAAAATATAGCTAAAATATAAACTTCTATAATTTGCATTCATGTAACTGCAACATATATGAATCTAAATGATGTACAATATTACAATTTTGTAATAGAAAGTTAGTAACTGTATAAGAATATATTGTTATACTGGAAAAAACATTATAATGAAATGTGTTTCTAATATTCATGTATGGGGTGGTCAAGAAGATTTTCTTTTTCTTCCACAGAAAGATCTTCATGAAAACATTTGAAGACCACGCAAGAAGAACAGGTTCAGCCACAGACTGGTTCATCCCATGAGGACTGGTTCAGTTCTGAAGGGGAAGTGTTGAAGAAGTTTATGTAATGTGAGTTGTAAGACTTGAACTAATGTTAACAAATGAGACTTTAATGTAATGTATTAACTAACATGAACTAACAATGAGCAATACATTATTACAGTATTTATTAAACTTTGTCAATTTTTAACGTTTAGTTCACCCAAAAAAGTATGTTGTTAAAATGACCCTCATGTCGTTCCAAACCCATAAGACGTTCATTTATTTCCAGAACACAACAAATAAAGCTTTAATATGTGTACTATAATTACTATGTGAAATAAGTTAATATAGTAATTGATATAGATACTGATATAGATATCCATATTTATAACCTTATTGACTAAAATAACCAGCTCATGGCAGACGACTTGCGTCCAGAGAGTGACCTGAGTGATGCGATGTAGGAGTAGTGTTAGCTTCAACGTCTCTCTGGGCAACAAAATCAAGCGCTTCTCTTTTATCGAATCCTCTTTAAATTCAAATTTGTGACCAGTGTTTTGTTTTCCTCTATTCTCTGCATATCTGCATTCATCAATACATCATGCTTCAGGTCAGAGGTCACTCTTTTGGCCTAAGTAGACACGCACAGTTGACTGCCAGAAGATAGATATTTTAGTCTAAAGTCAAAAATATGGATATTTTTTTAATAAAAAATGCATAGCTTCTCTTCAGAAGGCCTTCATTAAAAGATTTTTTAAAATGTCCTGATAATTTACTCACCCCCATGTCATCCAAGATGTTCATGTCTTTCTTTCTTCAGTCGAAAAGAAATTCAGTTTTTTGAACAAAATATTCCAGGATTTTTCATCATATAATGGTTTTTAGTTGCAACCAAAATACTGAAGGTCCAAATCAATGCAGTTCCACCTTCGTGTTTACAAAGCACTCATGTGAAGACTAATACAAATGCCCTCTAGCAAATAAAAATAATATAAAACAACGATACTGGATGATTTTGAAGTTGAAAATTGAGTGTTTTTGCTAAAGGGCGTTTGTATTAGTCTTCACATGAGCGCTTTGTAAACACGAGGGCGGGACTTCTGTCTATGTGACCATTTCCACGTGATTACGTCATCCTTGGCACCTCGCAGAGCTGAGCAAGTTGAACAATTAAGGTTGAAAAGTATATTCATTTTTTTAAATGACAGATCGTTTGACTAGATAAAACCCTGTTCCTCATCCGGGATCACACAGAGGCTATGAAGCCCTTTGAAACGGCGTTGATCTGGACCTTCACCATTTTGGTTGTAACTGAAAAGCGTTATATGATGAACAATCCTGGAATGTTTTCTTCAAGAAACGTAATTTCTTTTCCACTGAAGAAATAAAGACATGAACATCTTGGATGAGATGGGGGTGAGTAAATGATCAGTCAATTTTCATTTTGGGGTGAACTAATCCGTTCATTATCTTTGATTGATGGCCATGACACTGTGTTCAGTGTATTTTGTTGTTGTTTTTTGGGTTTTGTTTTTTTCCTGAGCAAAGTTCAGTTTGCTATCAAGTTGGAATTGTAAATTACTCATGTGGAGTATAATTTGATTATTTTATTTTGTGTTGAAATAAAAGTGTTTCCATCACAAATGTGTGTATGTCATTGATTGAAATCATATATGGTTAGTATATGCAGAGATGTTGTAATATTGACTGAAATCATGTATGATTTTTATATGTAGTTTATATGTATATTATATAAACTTGAAGAGCTAACACACCATTTCCCTATTAAAAAAATATGAAATCTGTATAAAAACCATATAAACAAATGACACAAAATATAAATAAATCCTATATGACTAGCATATGATTCAGTATAAGAACTTTATATGATTTGTATATGAATATCATGTATTTTCTACTAATACCATATACCATTGCATACAGTTTACATGTAAAACTCATATAAGATTTTTGCAGGATTCATACATGACCTAAAAGTTTTCTGTGTGTTTTTTAGTATGAAATGGGCCATAAACGGTCTGATTTTGTGTATGACATATATGGGACTTACATTAAACATATAAGATAATTCTGACTGATTTAAGTAAGGAACATATATGGTCGCATATATGAACCATATAGGTTTTTTTCATATGGGCGGGGCTAAGAGACGCCGCTCAGCCAATCAGGACCAGAGGAGGGCATTAACTACAGTGAGTGAGGGCGGGGCTAAGAGACGCCGCTCAGCCAGTCAGGACCAGATGTGGGCATTAACTACAGTGAGTGAGGGGTGGGGCTAAGAGACGCCGCTCAGCCAATCAGGACCAGAGGAGGGCATTAACTACAGTGAGTGAGGACGGGGCTAAGAGACGCCGCTCAGCCAATCACGACCAGAGGAGGGCATTAACTACAGTGAGTGAGGGGTGGGGCTAAGAGACGCCGCTCAGCCAATCAGGACCAGAGGAGGGCATTAACTACAGTGAGTGAGGGCGGGGCTAAGAGACGCCGCTCAGCCAGTCAGGACCAGATGTGGGCATTAACTACAGTGAGTGAGGGGTGGGGCTAAGAGACGCCGCTCAGCCAATCAGGACCAGAGGAGGGCATTAACTACAGTGAGTGAGGACGGGGCTAAGAGACGCCGCTCAGCCAATCACGACCAGAGGAGGGCATTAACTACAGTGAGTGAGGGGTGGGGCTAAGAGACGCCGCTCAGCCAATCAGGACCAGAGGAGGGCATTAACTACAGTGAGTGAGGGCGGGGCTAAGAGACGCCGCTCAGCCAATCAGGACCAGAGACAGGCATTAACTACAGTGAGTGAGGGCGGGGCTAAGAGACGCCGCTCAGCCAATCAGGACCAGAGGAGGGCATTAACTACAGTGAGTGAGGGGTGGGGCTAAGAGACGCCGCTCAGCCAATCAGGACCAGAGGAGGGCATTAACTACAGTGAGTGAGGGGTGGGGCTAAGAGACGCTGCTCAGCCAATCAGGACCAGAGGAGGGCATTAACTACAGTGAGTGAGGGCGGGGCTAAGAGACGCCGCTCAGCCAATCAGGACCAGAGGAGGGCATTAACTACAGTGAGTGAGGGCGGGGCTAAGAGACGCTGCTCAGCCAATCAGGACCAGAGGAGGGCATTAACTACAGTGACTGAGGGCGGGGCTTAGAGACGCCGCTCAGCCAATCAGGACCAGAGGAGGGCATTAACTACAGTGAGTGAGGGCGGGGCTTAGAGACGCCGCTCAGCCAATCAGGACCAGAGGCGGGCATTAACTACAGTGAGTGAGGGCGGGGCTAAGAAACGCTGCTCAGCCAATCAGGACCAGAGGAGGGCATTAACTACAGTGAGTGAGGGGGCGGGGCTAAGAGACGCTGCTCAGCCAATCAGGACCAAAGGAGGGCATTAACTACAGTGAGTGAGGGGGCGGGGCTAAGAGACGCTGCTCAGCCAATCAGGACCAGAGGAGGGCATTAACTACAGTGAGTGAGGGCGGGGCTAAGAGACGCCAATCAGGACCAGAGGCGGGCATTAACTACAGTGAGTGAGGGCGGGGCTAAGAGACGCCACTCAGCCAATCAGGACCAGAGGCAGGCATGAGTGAGGGCGGGGCTAAGAGACGCCGCTCAGCCAATCAGGACCAGAGGAGGGCATTGACTACAGTGAGTGAGGGGTGGGGCTAAGAGACGCCGCTCAGCCAATCAGGACCAGAGGCGGGCATTAACTACAGTGAGTGAGGGCGGGGCTAAGAGACGCCAATCAGGACCAGAGGCGGGCATTAACTACAGTGAGTGAGGGCGGGGCTAAGAGACGCCACTCAGCCAATCAGGACCAGAGGCGGGCATGAGTGAGGGCGGGGCTAAGAGACGCCACTCAGCCAATCAGGACCAGAGGCGGGCATGAGTGTGGGTGGGGCTAATATGATCTAATGACATTTATTCACATTAATATACCTCTAAAGATCTCCTGGAAGAGATAGAACCACTTTCAACACGTAAGATATGTTAAAGTAATAATGTATAAAAGAAAGAAAATACACTCAGATGAAATGTGCCCCCCCTCCCCCGATTACCTTTATGGCCGTAAAGTGAACAGGCGCTGTGTAAACACACTCGCTGCGTTTGATGGATGGCCGCGTGCTCCGGGAGAACACTGGACACGCAGAAAACTACGCCACGGAAAACAATACGAGCGCATTCTGGAGAACTTCAAACGCAGAATACGGCAAGACTGATCATATCACACACACACACACACACACACACACACACACGACATCTGTGATTGAGCGTGTGTGTCTGTGTGTGTGTGTAAGCAGACTCAGAGTGTGTAAGTGTTGTGTGTGTGTGTGTGCATGTGTGTGTGTGTGTGTGTGTGTGTGTAAGCAGACTCAGAGTGTGTAAGTGTTGTGTGTGTGTGCATGTGTGTGTGTGTGTGTGTGTGTGTGTGTAAGCAGACTCAGAGTGTGTAAGTGTTGTGTGTGTGTGTGTGTGCATGTGTGTGTGTGTGTGTGTGTGTAAGCAGGCTCAGAGTGTGTAAGTGTTTTGTGTGTGTGTGTCTGTGTGTGTGTGTGTGTGTGTGTGTGTGTGTGTGTGTCTGTGTGTGTGTTTGTCTGTGTGTGTGTGTGTGTGTGTGTATGTGTGTGTGTCTGTGTAAGCAAACTCAGAGTGTGTAAGTGTTTTGTGTGTGTGCGTACGTGCGTGTGTGTGTGTATAAGCAGACTCAGAGTGTGTAAGTGTTTTGTGTGTGTGCGTGCGTGCGTGTGTGTGTGTACGCAGACTCAGCTCGAGCTCAGCGTGGAGAATGTTCTGGACTAAATAAATCGAGTGTGTGTTCCAGGAGCCTCCGCGTTAGCCTCCTCAGACCCAGGGGAGCAGCTCTCTAATGCAGTTGTCCTGTCGTTGCACTGGTTAGGGCATCAGAAGCAAGCGGGGTTGGGTTTGAAAAACTATAGGGTTTGATTTTCATTCACCAAGCAATGATTTTTTTTTTTTTTTTTTTTTTTAACAAAATGTGTTTAAAGTTTATTCTCAGCTGTTATGAAATATAACAGATAATTGATATATCATTCAACTTTATGCAATGTGTGTGTGAAATGGACATACGTGTGTTTGATCTGATGTGTTCTGGGAGAAACATATAGTGTAATAATGGAAGTAATAGCTGGACAAAAATGTCATAATATCTAATATTTTATAGCAGCGTTGATATATTTCTTTCCCTGATCACTTGTTGTGTCTCCAGAACATGATTTAATCCCGGCGTCTCTACATTTATAAATCAATGCCCTGTTTCGTTAACAGAATTCAGATTTAAATACCTACAACATATTACAAAATATGACCATATTCCCATAAGAGTGCTAGATTTGCTCATTCAGTAAAGCCCAAGGAGAAGGTGTTGTTTTCCTGGTGAAGCCTCCGATGGGATCTGGGAAAAGCTCTGAATGTGCTCAGACTCAGAACTGTGAATGTGGAGCCAGAGATATTCACTACAGTTTAAAAGAGTATATTCCTGTGTCATAATAAACACTATAGCATAATAAAGGCCAGATCTTCTCAGAAGCAATGCTTGATAAGTCTACAGTTGAATATAACAGTAACGTGTGTGAAAGAATTTCATAAATTCAAATAGTTCATTTCTGCGTGTCACGGCTGGAGCTCTAGATGTTCAGGAGAACGGGACTCGCCTGACTGCAGTGTGCCAAGTCTGAAGTTTGGTGGAGGGGGGATTATGGGGTGGGGTTGTTTTTCAGGGGTCGGCCCCTTAGTTCCAGTGAAAGGAACTCTTAATGCGTCAGCAAGACATTTTGGACAATTTCACGCTCCTGACTTTGTGGGATCAGTTTGTGGACGACCCCTTCCTGTCCCAGCATGACTGCGCTCCAGTGCACAAAGCGTCGGTCCATAAAGACATGGATGAGGAGTTTGGTGTGGAGGAACTGGACTGGCCTGCACTGGTCCTGAGCTCTACCCGATAGAACAGCTTTGGGATGAATTAGAGCGGAGACTGAGAGCCAGGCCTTCTCGTCCAACATCAGTGCCTGACCTCACAAATGAGCTTCTAGAAGAATGGGCAAAAATCCCCATAAACACACTCCTAAACCTTGAGGAAAGCCTTCCCAGAAGAGCTGGAGCTGTTAGAGAGGGTGGGCCGACTCCAGATTAAACCCCACGGGTTAACAATGGGGAGCTCATGTGTGTGTAGAGGCGAAACAACACTTTTGGGTATTATAGTGTATTTGATCTTTTCTTTCCACCATCACAAAGTATGAATTCTCCCGTAATGGGTTTATTTTCAGCATCGCTGGCGATTAATCGGCTCTTAAAGTCCCACTTAACTCCATTCTTAAAGTTTACAATTCAGGTGATATCACTTTCTTTTAAAGCTCTTCCACGGAAAAACACTGAGGCAGCTTTCTGTGAGCAAAGCTGGAGATCTAAACATTATTGTTAGTGAGGTGATGTGGGAGCGGAGACTCAATCACAGGCTCAGATGTCTGGCTCATAAACTACTGCTGCAAACAAACGCTCTCCTGACGCAGTCATTCGGTCTCGCTTCCAGTCTCAATATCTCAATTCTTAAATCAAGAGGCATTTACTAGATCAGTAAGATGACATAAGACATTTCTTCTTGTTTTGTTGAAAATAAAATCTAAAGGTAGAGTTTTTGCTTAAAACAGGCAAAATGATCTGCCAATGGGGTGAGAAAAATAATCTGATTTCTGATTGAGACGGAAACAAGAAACAAGATTTGTTTTTGTTTATATTACATTGTGTGGACCAGCCAGCCACACAATGTAATATCTTTTTTTTTTTTGAGAAAGTAAAAATGCTGAATGTTTCCTGTGATGGGTAGGTTTAGGGGCAGTGTGTGTGTGTGTGTGTGTGTGTGTGTGTGTGTGTGTGTGTGTGTGTGTGTGTGTGTGTGTGTGTGTGTGAAAGTGTGTGTGTGTGTGTGTGTGTGTGTGTGAGTGAAAGTGTGTGTGTGTGAAAGTGTGTGTGAGTGTGTCAGGACTGTGTCATGTGACAGCTGAAAGTGTAAGAAAGTGTGTGTGTGTGTGTGTGTGTGTGTGTGTGTGTGTGTGTGTGTGTGTGTGTGTGTGTGTGTGTGTGTGTGTGTCAGGACTGTGTCATGTGACAGCTGTCGTGAGCGGAGCTGTTTGTGCTCAGATTAACGCGCAATGTGTTTTGTCCTGTCAGACACACACACACACACACACACACACACACACACACACACACACACACACACACACACACACACACACACACACACACACACACACACACACACACACACGCGCGCGCGCGATGACAGGGCGAGCTTTCACTGGCCACATACTTTACAGAACATCATCATCTTTATCTCTCTCTCTCTCAGACGGCCAATCACTTCTGCTGCCATTCAACCCATCGCTATTCTAGAGGCTCTCTGTGGTGTATTTATATATGCATGTTTATGAATAAATATACATCTTCGTCTGACAAGTTTGTGAATTCCTGATCTGAATGAAGTGTCAAACTCTATTAATAAAGAGATGTGATGGTAAAGCATAACCTCACCTTCCTCTAAGAATAATAATTCTTCATCTGATGAAAGACTGAATTAAACAGCTCTATAGAAACACGTTCTCTATTGGCTAAAAACTATTGGTAAAACGGTAAACGTTAACCTTTAAACTTTAGTTAACTCTATAGAAGTAACTACTTATTTAGATTGAAACGTTCTCTCTTTGCGAGAAAAGTCAGAATTGAAAAAAATCAGAGTTAAAAAAGTCAGAGTTAAAAAAGTCAGAGTTAAAAAAGTCAGATTTAAGAAAGTCAGAGTTAAGAAAGTCAGAGTTAAAAAAGTCAGAGTTCAGAAAGTCAGAGTTAAGAAAGTCAGAGTTAAGAAAGTCAGAGTTAAGAAAGTCAGAGTTAAAAAATTCAGAGTTAAGAAAGTCAGAGTTAAGAAAGTCAGAGTTAAAAAATTCAGAGTTAAGAAAGTCAGAGTTAAGAAAGTCAGAGTTATAAAAGTCAGAGTTAAGAAAGTCAGAGTTAAGAAAGTCAGAGTTCAGAAAGTCAGAGTTAAGAAAGTCAGAGTTCAGAAAGTCAGAGTTAAGAAAGTCAGAGTTAAGAAAGTCAGAGTTCAGAAAGTCAGAGTTAAGAAAGTCAGAGTTAAAAAATTCAGAGTTAAGAAAGTCAGAGTTAAGAAAGTCAGAGTTAAAAAATTCAGAGTTAAGAAAGTCAGAGTTAAGAAAGTCAGAGTTATAAAAGTCAGAGTTAAGAAAGTCAGAGTTAAGAAAGTCAGAGTTAAAAAAGTCAGAGTTAAGAAAGTCAGAGTTAAAAAAGTCAGAGTTCAGAAAGTCAGAATTGATAACAGGTAGCCCCGCCCCCATACCCACGCCATTGGCTGAAACTAACAGACTTTTGTTTCATTTGGTGCTAGTGATGCAGGAACTGCACACCTGACACACACACACACACACACACATCATTGGACACAGATAAAGAGGATTTGGTGAAGTGATTTATTGTATGTTATTCTTCGGATGGTTGAAAGCTCTGACCTCGCGGAGCGTGATTCTGATAGATGTTGGCTCTTCTAAAACTCAATATAACAGCGGTATTTGGTTGTTTGTACTCTAGCTGATTCCCATAGCTGCTGGGATGTCAGTGGAAACCTTTAAAAATATGACCCCATCTCCCGTGTTTTCTTTGGCTTTTGGGATAGGCAGCTTTCAAAAGAAATGTAAGGCAGCGTTTGATTGATTCACCGCATTACGCTTTAATGAATACCACATCCAGCTCTGCGAACACACAACCTGCGCATCTAATGAGTGTGTGTGTTATCTGAATACAGCAGACATTCACTGATATCTGTTCACACAACAACACACACTCATTCAGGGACGCATCAATCAATACCTATTGATAGAAAATAAGAGGAGAGCCAACGGAAATAATCAAGTACATTATTCATCTAATTATGGCAGCAGAAACCAGACTTATCTAAACACACAATAAAGAGGAAAAAGGACACCCTTTGCCTAGTTCAGTGCTCCAGCATATCTTTTTACATGTTTTATTACTTTTTTTAATTAGTTTTAAAAATAAATCAAATTTTTCTCAAGAGATTCTTTAGTATTTTGTACCCCATTCATAAATAAATGATTTTTTATTGATGTTCAATGTGGGCAAAATGGTAAACTTTAACCTTTAAACTTTAGCTTAGTGACTACTTGTTTAGATATAAACGTTGTCTCTTTGTGAGAAAAAAGTCAGAATTGTAGAAAGAAAGTCAGAGTTAAACAAGTCAGAACTGTAAAAAAAGTTGTAAAAATAAATAAATATATATATATATATATATATATACATATATATATATATATATATATATATATATAAATATATATATATATATATATATATATATATATATATATATATATATATATATATATATATATATATATATATATATATAAAATAATAATAATAATCAGAATTTACATTTGGCAGATGCTTTTATCCAAAGCGACTTAGATTGCATTCAAGGCACACATTTACAATTTTATCAGCTCTTGCTTTCCCTGGGAACCGAACCCATGACCACGCTCTACTGGTCGAGCTCATCTGAATTGTAAAAAAGTCAAAATTGTAAAAAAAAAAAAGACAGCTTTAAAAGAGTCTTAATTGTAAAAGAGTCATAATTGTAAAAAGTCATAATTGTAAAAGTCATAATTGTAAAAAGTCATAATTGTAAAAAATAATAAAAAGTCATGATTGTAAAAAAGTCATACATGTAAAAGTCATAATTATAAAAAGGTCATTATTGTAAATGAGTCATTATTGTAAAAGAGTCGTTATTGTAAAAGTCACAATTGTAAAAAAAAGTCTTTATTGTAAAAGAGTAATTTATGTAAAAGAGTCATTATTGTAAAAGTCAGAATTTTAAGTCAGAATAGTAAAAATCAGAATTGTACATGAGTCATTATTGTAAGAGTCATTATTGTAAAAGTCATAATTGTAAAACATTGTAAAAAAGTCATTATTGTAAATCAGTCATTATTGTAAGAGTAATTATCGTAAAAGAGTCATTATTGTAAAAGTCATAATTGTAAAAAAGGCATTATTGTAAATGAGTCATTATTGTAAAAGAGTCATTATTGTAAATGAGTCATTATTGTAAATAAGTCATTATTGTAAAAGAGTCATTTATGTAAAAGAGTCATTATTGTAAAAGTCATAATTGTAAAAAAAGTCATTATTGTAAATGAGTCATTATTGTAAAAGAGTAATTTATGTAAAAGAGTCATTATTGTAAAAGTCATAATTGTAAAAAAAAGTCATTATTGTAAATGAGTCATTATTGTAAAAGAGTCATTTATGTAAAAGAGTCATTATTGTAAAAGTCATAATTGTAAAAAAAAGTCATTATTGTAAATGAGTCATTATTGTAAAAGAGTCATTTATGTAAAAGAGTCATTATTGTAAAAGTCATAATTGTAAAAAAAAGTCATTATTGTAAATGAGTCATTATTGTAAATGAGTCATTATTGTAAAAGTCATAATTGTAAAAAATTGTACAAAAAGTCATTATTGTAAATGAGTCATTATTGTAAGAGTCATTATCGTAAAAGAGTCATTATCGTAAAAGAGTCATAACTGTAATTTAAAAAAAAGTAATTGTAAGTCAGCATAGTAAAAGTCAGAATTGTAAAACATTGTAAAAAAGTCATTATTGTAAATCAGTCATTATTGTAAGAGTAATTATTGTAAAAGAGTCATTATTGTAAAAGTCATAATTGTAAAAAAGGCATTTTTGTAAATGAGTCATTATTGTAAAAGAGTCATTATTGTAAATGAGTCATTATTGTAAAAGTCATAATTGTAAAAAATTGTACAAAAAGTCATTATTGTAAATGAGTCATTATTGTAAATGAGTCATTATCGTAAAAGAGTCATAACTGTAATTTAAAAAAAAGTAATTGTAAGTCAGCATAGTAAAAGTCAGAATTGTAAAAGTCAGAGTTATACAAACAATCAGAATTGTAAAATAAAGTCAAGTTTAAAAAAAGTCAGGGTTGTAAATTTGTTTAAAAAAAGACAAAGTAGTACTTTGACTAGTAAAATACTTTTTTGTAAAAAAAAAGTCAGAATTGTAAGTCAGAATAGTAAAAGTCAGAATTGTAAGTCAGAATAGTAAAAGTCAGAATTGAAAGTCAGAATAGTAAAAGTCAGAATTGAAAAAAAGTCAGAAATGTAAAAGAGTCATAATTGTAAATCAGAATTGTAAAAGTCAGAATATTTTTTTTATAAACAGAATTGAATGTTTAACCCTTCAACCCTTCAAAAACAAGGTCGAGGGGTTAATAGAGATTCACCAACAACAAATCCTCCAAATATACAGGTAACATCAACCTTTATATATTATATATGATTTTTAGGTTTTTTTGTTTGCAATTTGCATCATCATCATCATCATCATCACCAGCAGGTCATGTGACATCAGGATGATGAGCTCTTCAAATGAAGCATTACCAATTATCCATCTATTACTGCAGGCCTTTGGCTCCTATTGAGACGAAACCGGCCCGCTGGGTTTATTAGAGCGAGACCACCAGCACCAATGAAGCCCGCAGAAACACAGCGCAGGTCACATCATGCACATCACGCATGTTCTCTGCTTGGGAAGGAAATTGTAAAGTGGATTATATTGCTGCTTTATTGAATAATAAAGTCCCGTATTGTTTTGAGAGTCTCTGAGCTGGCCGCGAGATGAATTACAACGCTGGGCAATAAAGTCCTGAAGTGTTGTGCTGTTATTCGGGGAGCCTGTTGATGCAAAGCTGCAACACATTAGTGTGCTTTTGTTTTCTTTAAACGAGTGTGTTTCGCGCGGCCCGTGTTCAATGCATTCCTATCATCAACAGCACAAGCCTCATCATCTCCAGATGCTTTCCCTTCAAATTAACATGTGGTTCTAACTTACCTTCGCCATGACTCCCATACATACCTGGGTTGCTCGCTCGCAAATTAATTCTTTTATTTCACTTTCGGATCGTACAGATGTTTGAAAGTGGCTGGGATTCAAATATAAATGATCTGGGCCTGAACGCTAACTCTGGAAATCTCGATCGGCGGTCAGAGACTGGAGGACAGAGAGAGGGTTCACACTGCAACAAATGCTCTTCTTACTCAGTATTTCTGTCTTGTTTCTAGTCAAAATCTCTAAACAGTCTCACATTAAGAAACATTTACTAGACAAGCAAAAGTAATTGTCTTGTTTGGGGAAAAATAACTCAAAATGAAGAGAGTTTTTGCTTAAAATAAGATAAATAATCTGCCAATGGGGTGAGAAAAATAATCTTGTTTTCTGTTTGAATTAAGATTATTTTTCTCACCCCATTGGCAGATTATTTATCTTATTTTAGGCAAAAACTCTCTTCATTTTGAGTTATTTTTACCAAAACAAGTCAATAATTTGTACTTGTCTAGTAAATACTTCTTGCTTTAAGAGTTTTAGATGTTTGGACTCGAAACAAGACAAAAAAACTGAGTAAGAAGAGCATTTTTTGCAGTGCAAAACTTTACCATGATAACCTCCACATTCTGACCTAAAAAGGCTGCTTTACCATCAGGATGCTTCTCGGAGGAACACCAAATCATCTCAAAGAGAGAACATAAAGAAATGACCAAGAATGTCTCCGTTTATTTTTATCTGGAAAAGAAGGGAATTAGAGTCTATGGCTTCGGTAAGCGTTTACAAATTTGGCCGGGTCTCAATCATGCTGAAACGGTCACAGTACACTGGAAGTGTGTGTGTGTGTGTGTGTGTGTGTGTGTGTGTGTGTGTGTGTGTGTGTGTGTGTGTGTGTGTGTGTGTGTGTGTGTGTGTGTGTGTGTGAGCCTGTTTATGTGGTTTATGAGGACACAAATTTGTATAACTACATGGGTATTACACTGGTATTACACTATAAATGTGGTTTATGAGGACATATCAAATGTCCTCATAATTCAAATGGCCTTAAAAACATTCTAAATGATGTTTTATTGAGAAAGTAAAAATGCAGAATGTTTCCTGTGATGGGTAGGTTTAGGGGTAGGGGCAGTGTAAGGGGATATAAAATTCGGTTTGTACGGTATAAAAACCATTACGCCTATGGAGAGTCCCTGTAAACCACATAGACCAACATGTGTGTGTGTGTGTGTGTGTGTGTGTGTGTGTGTGTGTGTGTGTGTGTGTGTGTGTGTGCGCGCAGAGAGAGCAAGATGAAGTCACACACTGCGCTCAAAACGCCAGATGAGATGTGTTTGTCCTGATTTAGATCTGCAGTTTTGCACAACAGAACGTATAGAGATAATGCGGAACCGTTTAGAGGAAGGAGCGCTGGTGTCATTTCTGTAGCGGTGCACTGCAAAAAAACGCTCCTTACTCAGTCAGTCTCTCTTGTTTCCAGTCTAAATATCTCACAATTCTTATTAAATCAAGATGCATTTACTAGATAAGTAAAAATATATTTTTTCTTGTTTTGATGAAAATCAAATCAAAATGAGTTTTTGCTTAAAACAGGCACAATGATCTGCCAATGGGGTGAGAAATATAATCTTATTTCTGTTTGGGATGGAAACAAGAGACAAGATTTCAATCAGAAATAAGATTATTTTTCTCACCCCATTGGCAGATCATTTTGCCTGTTTTAAGCAAAAACTCACTTCATTTTGATATTATTCCAGAAAACAAGAAAACATTTGTCATTGTACTAATCTAGTAAATGCATCTTGATTTAAGAAATATGCTATCTCTGCTGCTTTAGTCCATTTAAAAAAATAGACCCTTCTAAAAATAGATAGATGCTGATTAATAAAAATAGATGCTAATTTAGTTCTCACCTGTTCCTTGTTTCGGTTAATGATCATCTCAGTGTATGTAAACCTTCTGTTGGTCTTACATCAATGTAAAAGTGTAATGTGTAGTGTTCTCTCAGAGGGCAATAAAGTTAAAATATTGTTCATTCTGTGTCACGCAACATTTTTGGATTTAAGACAGAACGCAGAACCATCCAAACAATTATAAAAGAGGAAACATATTAGACTTACCGGCAGGCCGCCTCCTATTAGGAAGACTGTTCCAGAGTTTAGGTGCTATACAGGAAAAGGATCGACCGCCTGCAGTTGATTTAGGCTCCATCCACACGAAGCCAGAACTTTCCCAATCCGATCTTTTTTTTTCCTTGTTTCAAGAAATATCTGCGTCCACACGAGATTACCGTAACCGACTCAAAACGATGTAGCATACATGCCAGGCCAGTGTGTGGCGCTGTAATTCTGCCACAGAAATACACTAAAAACGGAGAAGTAGAGTTGTGTGGCTAGCAGGGGTATAGCAGTGGTCGGGGGTGAGGCAAAATCTCACAATAAAATACCAATAAATACATTTGCTGCTTAACAGATGTGTTTTATTAACGCCTACACCGACCCCGGCCCTAAACACACCCTTACAATAATGCAGATACGGTCATTAAATGAGGCGATATTGATGAGCTCATGCCCAGAGCCCATAGCCGTATCCCGTAACTCTTCACCGTGCTGGACGTAGTGTGAGGACATCACCGTTTCAGAAAATATACGGATTCGCTGTACACACGAAAACGGAAGATTGGCATTTTTAGATTCACCCACCTTGGGACCCGGTTTCAAAAAATATCGGGTACAAACAGAGCTGGACAAAGTACACAACTCTATTACTTGAGTAAAAGTAAAAGTACTGCTGGTCCAATATTACTCCGTTACAAGTGAAAGTTGTTAAAACAGATTTTTACTGGAGTAAAAGTACAGAAGTATTTGTTTTCAAAAGAACTTAAGTATCAAAAGTAAATGTCCTTCTTTATGTCGCCGCATTATTGTATTATAGTTGTATAAATGCACATTATGCCATCATGGTTTAAGCCAGTCAGTGACGCTCCATCTGACACACTAGCAGACGACTAACTTAAACTCATTTAAATACTTGGAGAAAAGTTACAAAGCTGCTGTCACTTTAAGGCCGAACGCACGGATCCAATACACTGATACACATCTGATATTCTCCAAACTTTACTCTTATCTTTCTCCCAGAAGTTTATATTTTTAATATTTTATAAGACATGCAGCAAGTGTATGCCAACTAAACTAATCTTGATTTTTTTTAAAAACTGAAACATACTTTCAAAGTATGGCTATGAGTGCACACACTTGTGCCTAAGAACCGTCTTCTTCCATTTTGCTATGAACTGATCAGTGTTCAAAAAAAGTTGGGGAAATGTATATGACCCTATAAGAGAGATTCCTGACAGACTGTCTGAAACAACAACACCAAAAAAACCTGTTAAGGAAGGAAAAAATCCTCCTCCGACTTTCAGAGCTGCAACAGAAACGACTTTCGACCTTGATAGAAATATAGTGGAGTAAAAAGGACGATATTTGTCTTCCAAATGTAGTGAAGTAAAAGTCAGAAGTTTCCAGAAAAAAAATAATACTCCAGTAAAGCACAGACATTCAAAAAGTGAACTGAAGTACAGGACTCGAGTAAATGAGCTGAGGGACTGTCCACCTCTGGGTACAAAATGTATGTGTGTACAGCTAAATGCGTCTCCGTGTGGACAGGGCCTTAGATCAGGGGTCTCCAAAGTCAGTCCTGCAGAGTTTAGCTTCAACTCGCCTCTACACACCTGTCTGGACGCTTCCAGTATGCCTAATAAGACCCTGATTAACTGCTTCAGGTGTGTTTAATCAGAGCTAAACTCTGCAGGACAGTGGCCCTCCAGGAGCAGGATACTGAAATTAGCTAAGCCACCTAGTTTCTACTAACATTACTTTAACAGCATAAAATCAATATACTTTAAAGTTAACTTAGTCAGAACAAAGATTATATACATACAAGCGATGCTTCTACTGGGGAATCAACAGGAAGGATGCATTTTCTCTGGAGCAATGAACATCTGCATTCATTCCAGTCTGCCGTATCTAACGTTATTTCCGACTTCTGGTTTTGACTCAGTAAACAAACGTCAAAATAAGAGTCTGCATGAAACTGAAAGTATATCAAATTAAATGCATAAAAGTTAAACTTAGATGGACTCCCCGTCTGACCTTAAAGGTCACTATTAACTTATCAAATGTCTCTGAACCTTAGTCTTTGGGCATAAGAAGAACCACTACTGACACTGGTCTCAAGAACTCCTTTGCAGAACCTTGAGCCGAAGTCCTGAGCTCTACTTTCTTTACTTTGCTGTCACTCCCAGGGAAGACAGCTGTGATCCTCGCCATAGGCCACGAGTTACGTGCAGCTTGGCTGTCCTTCAGGAGCACAATGTCCCCTTCTTTCAGGTCCCGTTGGGAATCCCTTCATTTCTGGCGGGCTTGCAGAGTGGGGAGGAACTCCTGACGCCAGCGACGCCAGAATCTGTCAGCAAGGACGTCATGGGTGGGTTGAATGTTCTCTCGGAGCAGGATTGCATCAAGTATCCGTCTTGATAGCCCTATCATACGTTCCCATGATCCTCCCATATGGGACGCATGAGGAGGATTAAACACCCATGAACACCCTTTTTGGCTCAAGAAGTTCTGCACTTGTCTGCTCAGTCCCAGTTCTTTTGCAGCGGCTACAAAGTTTGTTCCACAGTCTGATCTTCTCTGCTTCGCAGGTCCCCGTATGGCAAAGAATCGTCTTAATGCATTAATGCAGCCGGATGTGTCTAGGGAGTCGATGATCTCGATGTGCACAGCTCAGGAGCTCATACAGCAGAAGAGCATTGCCCATCTTTTACTTTGGGCCTGTCCACCTCGTGTGCATCTGGAGACGATTTGCCATGGTCCGAATAAATCCACTCCTACATAGGTGAAGGGTGGGCAAGTGTATAATCATTCTGGAGGTAAGTCTGCCATAAGTTGTTCCTCTGTTCTTCGGCGCAACCTTTGGCACACTACACATTTGTGCAAGACAGAGGCAATAAGTGGTTTTCCAGCTATGACCCAGAAGCCCGCTGCTCTCAGGGCTCCTTTGGTAAAGTGGTGGCCTTGATGCTTTACCTCTTCATGGTACTGTCGCACCAACAGCAGAGAAACATGGCTGGTTTTAGGCAGGATGATGGCCTTTTTTTCCTAAATGCATAAGTCAGCGTGTTTTAATCTGCCACCGACACAAAAGAGATCACATTCAAGAACAGGTCTGAGCTTATGAAGGGCACTGTCCTTGGTTACAGCTTGTCTTCCTCTGATGATGATGTGTCTTGCCTGAGACAACTCATCCGGTGTGCGTGGGAGGTTGCAGTGGTGCCATCCTTTACATTCACTGGACTTGTCGTGTCTGTAAGCATTGGCTATGTGGATGAGTAGGGCAATAGCCCTGGTGAGGGAGCGCATGCATGTAAAGCGCTGTAACCATGTGGTGGTAAGGCCTCTGTTTCAGGTTCTCACTTCAGGTCGTATTTCCATGTCTGATTCTGGGTTAACAAGTTCAAACGTATAACTTTTATCTGTGTTAGATGGATCTGGTTTGTGTAGAAAGGCTGGTCCCGTGAACCACATAGTCTTTGTCAGTTAGGACGCAGGAAGTGACCTGTATGCGTGGTCAGTCGGGTTGTCCTCTGTGTTGACATACAACCATTGGTCAGGTCTTGTGGACTCGGCTATGAGCGTACACATAGAAGTGTTTTGTCTGATTGTGAATGTATATATTTAATATAAAAAGAACAATATTTTACCTCAAGTTCTCTTTGGAGGATTGACCGCCCATAATGTCCTCTTCCAGTAAGCCAGGAACATGTCCTTTGTTGGGTTTTCTTTCTATTTTTGCACTTCTAAACATAAAACAGCCAAAACACACTGCTTCAGACATCGTTTGTTTACGCTCTTGTTTCTTAAAGTCAATGACATCACACACGTCGTGACAACAAGCGATGATTGGTCGAGTAGCAGCCTGTAGTCTGACATGTTTCTAGTCCAGGACACGACAAGATTTTAGGAGTAAAAATCGCGTAGTCTGACACAGTAACTATCATAACAGACAAAAATATCTTGTAGTCTGAACCAGGCATTATCCTGTAGTCAATAATATCCTTAGACATATCATTGACTCTGTACCACAAAAACCTACGGTAGTTCCTGTGGTCTCTGCGGACAAGAAAGCAGTGGAACATCTGCTGTATGTCAGCGATCACTGCTACCTGTTCCTTGTGGAAGTGGATCAACACCCCAATGAGTGAGTTATTGAGGACTGGGCCTGACAGAAGAACACCATTTAGAGATGTGTCAAAGTACTTAGCGCTGGAGTCAAACACCACACGGATGCTTCCAGGCTTTTGCAGGTGGTAGACTCCGAAAGTAGGCAGGTACCAACATTCTTCATTCTCCTTCAGTGGGGGAGCCACTTCTGCATGTTTGTTGTCAAATATTTTCGTGAATTCTAGAAACTGGTCCCCTTTTCTCCACAGCGTTTTCTCCAGGGAGGTGAAGCGAGTGAACACCTGTTCTCGGTTGTTGGACAAACGTTGACGGGGAACTCTAAAGGCGAGAGGAGTGGCCCAGTTGTTTGACGTATCTCTATTCATTTCTTGGTCCATGATTTCCAAAAAGATTGTGTCCTCCATGGAATGGGCAGGTTTGCTGTTAGACTCGGTCTCGTTGAAGACCTTTAGTCCAAGGGACTCCAACGATGCCTTGTGTGGTTTGTTCTTCTGCTCCCTGCGTGGGACACATCCTCAATCAGCTTCATGAAGCCTTCACATGGTCTTAGAATCGAGGTTCGGCCTTTCTCTAGTCACACTTGTCTTGAACGCGCTCACAGCTGTCTTGTGTGCATTCCCAAGGCCCACGTCTCCGACCAGGACCCATCCCAAATCCAGTCTTTGTGCAAAAGGGGCTTTGTGAGGTCCGCTCACTTGCCGTCGGACTTTCACATGATGAAACCAGGAAGTGCATTACAGAGCATGAAAGTGATAAACTTAAAAATGAAACATGATCCTACACCAAAACATCCTGTGACAACAGAGATAAAGTTTAAGTATATCAATGCACTGTAAAAAAATCAACCATGGGTCTTGTAATTTTCACAGCAAAAAAAAAAGTGATAACTAAAAATAGTGTGTTTATTTTCTTAATAAAATTGTAGTTCAGTGTTGTATAGAAAATATTTTCACTAATAAAACCAAGAGATTCGTTTTCTGAATGTTTTTAAGGAAATGTAAGCAATTTTGAGGCTTGAATTGAAGAACTAATTTAGCTGATAAAATTACTCAACTTTTTTGTTTGTTAAAGAAAAATCTAAGTTAAACCAACTAAAGTAAAACATATGTATTTTATTTGAATTCTGGTAATATTAATTTCATTTGAAGCAACATGTGTTTTTTTTTTTTTGTATATTAATGTGTTTTTAATATAAACTGCAAAAAATGCTTTTCTTACTCAGTAATTTTGTCTTGTTTTGGGAAAAATAACTCAAAATGAAGAGAGTTTTTACTTAAAATAAGATAAAAAATCTGCCAAAAAAATAATCTTAATTCAAACAGAAAACAAGATTATTTTCTCACCCCATTGGCAGATTATTTATCTTATTTTAAGCAAAAACTCTCTTCATTTTGAGTTATTTCCCCCCAAAACAAGACAATAATTTTCACTTGTCTAGTAAATGTTTCTTAATGTAAGAATTGTGAGATATTTAGACTAGAAACGAGACACAAATACTGAGTAAGAAGAGCATTTTTTGCCGTGTAATAACCCGGGTGGCTAGTTCATCTCTCAGCTGAGCTGGATAAGGGCTCTATATTGTGTTACTGTTTTCATTTCCAAGGAAAGGATTTCTCTCTTGGTAAAATTCACAACGCAAATCTCTTGTATCCACAATAAAACACCTGGAAAAAGAAACTGTCCATTAATCTTTGCCGCCCCAAAACCCGTGCTTTAACTCCACTCAGAGGGTTGTTTTCAGGTCACTCTGGTCCATGGCTCCCTTAATTGAATTTCTTGAGTGCTTTGTTTAATATGCAGCCGTTAAATGTCTATTAATAGAGCTCTGGATGCGATGACCTAATCTTTTCCGGTTTCACCGCTCCATTATACAGCAGAAAGCTCTTATCATCTGCTGTAAACAATGAGAGAATTAGACTATTTGATAGTGTTGTGGATTTGCGTGTTATGTTATATCTAAATGTTAACAGTATTAGATCACAGAGTAGGTTAAAGTTACTCAACTCACCAATGGGACAACGTAACAGCGTCCTCAGGGAATCTTGGAAACGGGTCTGATGTGTGAAATTAGGGAGTAATTACGACTGGTATTAAGTACTTTTGTTGGCATACTCCTTTTCCATCAAACACCCCAGCATCTCACGGGCCCAGAGTCACACCAATCATGCACGATATGCTCACACACTTGATTGGTCCATCCCTGAAAGCAGAAGTCAAACGCTTGACATGAGCTCATGCTGTCTCGCGTCCGTCTCTGGCTCTTCAGCGAATGCGTTTATGAGCCTGATCTGCGATGTGTTGTGGAGTATGAACCAGCAGCCGTGCCTGTTTATATTAGCTGCAAACCCATTTCAACTGTACATTCCTAATAGCTGAACAACTCTTGGCTGTGGGCATGAATATTTCAAAGCTTACAACAAAACCAAGCACCAATGCGGTGAGCAGTGCCATATGTGCAAAACAATCTGCAACCAAAATAACGATGCCCAAGTTATGTTCAACCCCAGTGCATAGTCCCTCTGATATAACCCAATGTGAGATCAATTACAAGACTCTCGGGAGGAACCATTAAACATCATCTGATTTCATTCTTCAGTGTTGAAGGACTCCAGACCGGTCTTGGTCTTGGTCTTGATCTCAACACATGCTGGTCTTGGTCTTGATCTCAACACATTCTGGTCTTGGTCTTGGTCTTGATCTCAACACATGCTGGTCATCGGTCTTGGTCTTGATCTCAACACATGCTGGTCTTGGTCTTGATCTCAACACATGCTGGTCATCGGTCTTGGTCTTGATCTCAACACATGCTGGTCTTGGTCTTGGTCTTGATCTCAACACATGCTGGTCTTGGTCTTGGTCTTGATCTCAACACATGCTGGTCTTGGTCTTGGTCTTGATCTCAACACATTCTGGTCTTGGTCTTGGTCTTGATCTCAACACATGCTGGTCATCGGTCTTGGTCTTGATCCCAACACATGCTGGTCTTGGTCTTGGTCTTGATCTCAACACATGCTGGTCTTGGTCTTGGTCTCAGCACATGCTGGTCTTGGTTTAGCTCGTCTTGGTCTTGGTTTAGCTAGTCTTGGTCTGGTCTTGGTCTCGGTTTAGCTGGTCCAGCTGGTCTTGGTCTCGGTTTAGTGGGTCTAGCTGGTCTTGGTCTCAGCACATGCTGGTCTTGGTCTTGGTTTAGCTCATCTTGGTCTTGGTCTTGGTCTCAGCACATGCTGGTCTTGGTCTTGGTTTAGCTCGTCTTGGTCTTGGTTTAGCTAGTCTTGGTCTGGTCTAGGTCTCGGTTTAGCTGGTCTAGCTGGTCTTGGTCTCGGTTTAGTGGCTCTAGCTGGTCTTGGTCTTGGTCTCAGCACATGCTGGTCTTGGTCTTGGTTTAGCTCATCTTGGTCTTGGTCTTGGTCTCAGCACATGCTGGTCTTGGTCTTGGTTTAGCTCATCTTGGTCTTGGTTTAGCTGGTCTTGGTCTGGTCTTGGTCTCGGTTTAGCTGCTCTTGGTCTGGTCTTGGTCTCGGTTTAGCTGGTCTTGGTCTCGGTTTAGCTGGTCTTGGTCTCAGCACATGCTGGTCTTGGTCTTGGTTTAGCTCATCTTGGTCTTGGTTTAGCTGGTCTTGGTCTGGTCTTGGTCTCGGTTTATCTGGTCTTGGTCTCAGTTTATCTGGTCTTGGTCTTGGTTTAGCTGGTCTTGGTCTGGTCTTGGTCTCGGTTTATCTGGTCTTGGTCTCAGTTTAGCTGGTCTTGGTCTTGGTTTAGCCAGTCCGAGTGGAGCGCCTCGTGGCCAATCGAGCGGCTTGTCTGGCGGTCCGAGTGGAGCGCCTCGTGGCCAATCGAGCGGCTCGTCAGGCGGTCCGAGTGGAGCTCCTCTTGGCCAATCGAGCGGCTCGTCTGGCGGTCCGAGTGGAGCGCCTCGTGGCCAATCGAGCGGCTCGCTCCACCTGCTGCCTAATGAGATGTTTGGTTTGTGTTTTACGCTGATCGTATCAGATCTCAGAGCAGTTCTTGGCAGCTCCTTCCGATACATTTTTCCCCTTCTTCATGTTTTGTTAGCTGATGAAGCGGGACCGTGTGCGGAGAACAGATCTGTCCAGTGTGCTCAGACACAACAGGATGTTTAGGATCGACTGGAACGTGATGTGTTTGCAAAAATATTGTTTAGCATTCAGAGAAATGGCCATAACACTGCAGATTCCAAACAGATGAGCCTAATCTCTAAGCCATCGCTGCTACACATGAAAGATCTCCAGCCATTCCAGATTGTAAAAGTGAGTATTTTATGGCAGGTGTTGGTTTGAACACAAGGGCCAAAAAGCCTTTTGTCAGAGCTCTCCCTCCTCCCTCCGCTGCGATTCAGGTCTGCGATAGCATCAGGAGAAATCTGGGTTCGCATGAAATGCCTATAAAATAAAGAGGGAAAGTCGATCCATTCCTGGTTGAGCCGCGCCGCCGCTATTATCCGGCCCGACGCAAGCGAGTAAAGGCTCTGAAGTTCAGCCACAGGTTTAGTTTGGACCTCATCGCTAATTTACTCCAACGTGTTGGTGCTTGAACTGAATCAGGAGAATAAAGTCTTCTTCTGCAGAGCTGCTGGACTCATCGTTATAGCAGACAAAAATCTGCTTCAGTATGGCCATTTCTTCTGTTTCTCATTTCAACAATGGAATTCTTCCTTCTAGATGCACTTTTATCAGAGGTGTCAGAAGTACTCGCATTCATTCCTCAAGTGGAAGTATAGCTACTAGGGTTTAAAAATACTTCTGTAGAAGTATCAACTCAAGCTTTTTACTTCAGTAAAAGTGTTAAAGTACTGGTTTCAAAAGTATAAAAGCAATGTAAGGAAAAAAGGCCATTAAAGGCAAAAGCTTAGGCCACACCACAGCGGCCTATAGTGCTCTACCCCACCGCCTCAAAAAACATTGTTCTAAAGGCCATAATGACTATAATGTTATATTAAAATGTTGATGTTGAAAGATTTGGGATGCGCTGGCTACCTGTTTGAGCCGCATATATACCCATTGAACAGGAATGAGTAGCCTAGACTAAAGCAAGCCAACACGCAAACAGCCATAGAGAAACTAAAGATAGGGTCTCAGATGGTCAAAAACACACGGTGTGCGTCTCAATCAGCTCCAGTAGTTCAGTAGTCAGGGCACTGATCAGGACACGAGTCAATGGGCTGATCCCTGATCAGTGCCCTGACTACTGAACTACTGGAGCTGATTGAGACGCTCCCATAATCATCTTCAACAACATGAATGAGACTAAATGATCTTTCAGTGCTTAGCTGGCTTTTTCTTATATTGCAGTCTTTGATCTTGAAATGAGCTGATGCTGAATGAAATGCAGCTGATATCTGTTGCTTTCGTTGATGTGAACTCTAGCTATTCATTTCGCGGAGAGGTGTAAGGTAAGACAACCTTTGTTATTATTATTGGTTTAGATTGTGTAGCCTGTTTAGTTTGCGAGCGCCGTTGACTCACTGTCGGCCGCTGACTGCTTGGTTGTCACTTTAAAAAAATAAAAAAATAAATTTAACAAACAAAAAAAATTATCCACACATTTGTCTAAATCAACTTAATAAAGAAACTAAACAAAATAAACTCCTTTGACATTAAAAATCAGAGCTTAACTATTTTAATGACTGCAGGAGTGTGTCATAAGGAGGATTCAAAGAAGAAACTAAACCCGAGCTCCAGCCAGACTCGGGCCGGGCGAGGGCCTAGAACTGAGGCCTGTGCAGTGCAAAGCTCACCAAAACCAGCCCACTCCAAAAACAAACGGCCAAAACGTTCACTGCCAGAGTAATGTGATGATATTTTATTGAATAAGCCACTTTAAGAGCAAACAGTGCGCAATATAGGAGATCAGAAAAAGCAGGTAATTATCAGGCATTTCACGCGTTAATAATACACCACTGCCAAAATGCGCAGTTCATTGGTACTGTACAATAATCCGCAGACAAAAAAAATAACAACAGCGCTTAGCTTTGCTCTGACAAAACTACAGTACACTTGTGAAGTAGAACACGCACATAGCCCAGTCAAAACTGGCTCATCATTGGTTAAACCTCTTTCAGCCGCTGTTGGGGTTGGCTATTGCAGTGTGTGTGAGTGTGTGTGTGAGTGTGTGTATTATGACGGACAGGAATCAGGATTATATTTATAAAGAGTCTTCGAGTCACAGGTGTAATCCACGTTTGAGACTTGGTTCACTCTCCCACTCCTTACTGTAGAAACAACTTTTATGATGGATAGATGCACTTTTATGATGGATAGATGCACTTTTATGATGGATGGATGCACTTTTATGATGGATAGATGCACTATTATGATGGATAGATGCACTATTATGATGGATGGATGCACTTTTATGATGGATGGATGCACTTTTATGATGGATAGATGCACTATTATGATGGATAGATGCACTTTTATGATGGATGGATGCACTTTTATGATGGATAGATGCACTTTTATGATGGATAGATGCACTTTTATGATGGATAGATGCACTTTTATGATGGATGGATGCACTTTTATGATGGATAGATGCACTTTTATGATGGATAGATGCACTTTTATGATGGATAGATGCACTTTTATGATGGATAGATGCACTTTTATGATGGATAGATGCACTTTTATGATGGATAGATGCACTTTTATGATGGATGGATGCACTTTTATGATGGATGGATGCACTTTTATGATGGATAGATGCACTTTTATGATGGATAGATGCACTTTTATGATGGATGGATGCACTTTTATGATGGATGGATGCACTTTTATGATGGATAGATGCACTTTTATGATGGATAGATGCACTATTATGATGGATAGATGCACTATTATGATGGATAGATGCACTTTTATGATGGATGGATGCACTTTTATGATGGATGGATGCACTTTTATGATGGATAGATGCACTTTTATGATGGATAGATGCACTTTTATGATGGATAGATGCACTTTTATGATGGATAGATGCACTTTTATGATGGATAGATGCACTATTATGATGGATAGATGCACTATTATGATGGATGGATGCACTTTTATGATGGATGGATGCACTTTTATGATGGATAGATGCACTTTTATGATGGATGGATGCACTTTTATGATGGATAGATGCACTATTATGATGGATAGATGCACTATTATGATGGATAGATGCACTTTTATGATGGATGGATGCACTTTTATGATGGATGGATGCACTTTTATGATGGATAGATGCACTTTTATGATGGATAGATGCACTTTTATGATGGATAGATGCACTTTTATGATGGATAGATGCACTTTTATGATGGATAGATGCACTATTATGATGGATAGATGCACTATTATGATGGATGGATGCACTTTTATGATGGATGGATGCACTTTTATGATGGATAGATGCACTTTTATGATGGATGGATGCACTTTTATGATGGATAGATGCACTATTATGATGGATAGATGCACTTTTATGATGGATAGATGCACTTTTATGATGGATAGATGAACTTTTATGATGGATAGATGCACTATTATGATGGATAGATGCACTATTATGATGGATAGATGCACTTTTATGATGGATAGATGAGCTTTTATGATGGATAGATGCACTTTTATGATGGATAGATGCACTTTTATGATGATAGATGCACTTTTATGATGGATAGATGCACTTTTATGATGGATGGATGCACTTTTATGATGGATGGATGCACTTTTATGATGGATAGATGCACTTTTATGATGGATAGATGCACTTTTATGATGGATGGATGCACTTTTATGATGGATAGATGCACTTTTATGATGGATAGATGCACTTTTATGATGGATAGATGCACTTTTATGATGGATAGATGCACTATTATGATGGATAGATGCACTATTATGATGGATGGATGCACTTTTATGATGGATAGATGCACTTTTATGATGGATAGATGCACTTTTATGATGGATAGATGCACTTTTATGATGGATGGATGCACTTTTATGATGGATAGATGCACTTTTATGATGGATGGATGCACTTTTATGATGGATAGATGCACTATTATGATGGATAGATGCACTATTATGATGGATAGATGCACTTTTATGATGGATAAATGTACTTTTATGATGGATAGATGCACTTTTATGATGGATGGATGCACTTTTATGATGGATAGATGCACTTTTATGATGGATGGATGCCCTTTTATGATGGATAGATGCCCTTTTATGATGGATAGATGCACTATTATGATGAATAGATGCACTATTATGATGGATAGATGCACTTTTATGATGGATAGATGCACTTTTATGATGGATAGATGCACTTTTATGATGGATAGATGCACTTTTATGATGGATAGATGCACTTTTATGATGGATGGATGCACTATTATGATGGATAGATGCACTTTTATGATGGATAGATGCACTATTATGATGGATAGATGCACTATTATGATGGATAGATGCACTTTTATGATGGATAGATGCACTTTTATGATGGATAGATGCACTTTTATGATGGATGGATGCACTTTTATGATGGATGGATGCACTTTTATGATGGATGGATGCACTATTATGATGGATGGATGCACTTTTATGATGGATAGATGCACTTTTATGATGGATAGATGCACTTTTATGATGGATGGATGCACTATTATGATGGATAGATGCACTTTTATTATGGATAGATGCACTATTATGATGGATAGATGCACTATTATGATGGATAGATGCACTTTTATGATGGATAGATGCACTTTTATGATGGATAGATGCACTTTTATGATGGATGGATGCACTTTGGATAGATGCACTTTTATGATGGATAGATGCACTTTTATGATGGATAGATGCACTTTTATGATGGATAGATGCACTTTTATGATGGATAGATGCACTTTTATGATGGATAGATGCACTTTTATGATGGATAGATGCACTATTATGATGGATAGATGCACTATTATGATGGATAGATGCACTTTTATGATGGATAGATGCACTTTTATGATGGATAGATGCACTTTTATGATGGATGGATGCACTTTTATGATGGATGGATGCACTTTTATGATGGATAGATGCACTATTATGATGGATAGATGCACTTTTATGATGGATAGATGCACTTTTATGATGGATGGATGCACTTTTATGATGGATAGATGCACTTTTATGATGGATAGATGCACTTTTATGATGGATGGATGCACTTTTATGATGGATAGATGCACTTTTATGATGGATAGATGCACTTTTATGATGGATAGATGCACTTTTATGATGGATGGATGCACTTTTATGATGGATGGATGCACTTTTATGATGGATAGATGCACTATTATGATGGATAGATGCACTATTATGATGGATAGATGCACTATTATGATGGATAGATGCACTTTTATGATGGATAGATGCACTTTTATGATGGATAGATGCACTTTTATGATGGATAGATGCACTTTTATGATGGATAGATGCACTTTTATGATGGATGGATGCACTATTATGATGGATAGATGCACTTTTATGATGGATAGATGCACTTTTATGATGGATAGATGCACTTTTATGATGGATGGATGCACTTTTATGATGGATAGATGCACTTTTATGATGGATAGATGCACTTTTATGATGGATGGATGCACTATTATGATGGATAGATGCACTTTTATTATGGATAGATGCACTATTATGATGGATAGATGCACTATTATGATGGATAGATGCACTTTTATGATGGATAGATGCACTTTTATGATGGATAGATGCACTTTTATGATGGATGGATGCACTTTGGATAGATGCACTTTTATGATGGATAGATGCACTTTTATGATGGATAGATGCACTTTTATGATGGATAGATGCACTTTTATGATGGATAGATGCACTATTATGATGGATAGATGCACTATTATGATGGATAGATGCACTTTTATGATGGATAGATGCACTTTTATGATGGATAGATGCACTTTTATGATGGATGGATGCACTTTGGATAGATGCACTTTTATGATGGATAGATGCACTTTTATGATGGATAGATGCACTTTTATGATGGATGGATGCACTATTATGATGGATAGATGCACTTTTATGATGGATAGATGCACTATTATGATGGATAGATGCACTATTATGATGGATAGATGCACTTTTATGATGGATAGATGCACTTTTATGATGGATAGATGCACTTTTATGATGGATGGATGCACTTTTATGATGGATGGATGCACTTTTATGATGGATAGATGCACTATTATGATGGATAGATGCACTTTTATGATGGATAGATGCACTTTTATGATGGATGGATGCACTTTTATGATGGATAGATGCACTTTTATGATGGATAGATGCACTTTTATGATGGATGGATGCACTTTTATGATGGATAGATGCACTTTTATGATGGATAGATGCACTTTTATGATGGATAGATGCACTTTTATGATGGATGGATGCACTTTTATGATGGATGGATGCACTTTTATGATGGATAGATGCACTATTATGATGGATAGATGCACTATTATGATGGATAGATGCACTATTATGATGGATAGATGCACTTTTATGATGGATAGATGCACTTTTATGATGGATAGATGCACTTTTATGATGGATAGATGCACTTTTATGATGATAGATGCACTTTTATGATGGATAGATGCACTATTATGATGGATAGATGCACTATTATGATGGATAGATGCACTTTTATGATGGATAGATGCACTATTATGATGGATAGATGCACTATTATGATGGATAGATGCACTATTATGATGATAGATGCACTTTTATGATGGATAGATGCACTATTATGATGGATAGATGCACTTTTATGATGGATAGATGCACTTTTATGATGATAGATGCACTTTTATGATGGATAGATGCACTTTTATGATGGATAGATGCACTATTATGATGGATAGATGCACTTTTATGATGGATAGATGCACTTTTATGATGGATAGATGCACTTTTATGATGGATGGATGCACTTTTATGATGGATGGATGCACTTTTATGATGGATAGATGCACTATTATGATGGATAGATGCACTATTATGATGGATAGATGCACTATTATGATGGATAGATGCACTTTTATGATGGATAGATGCACTTTTATGATGGATAGATGCACTTTTATGATGGATAGATGCACTTTTATGATGGATAGATGCACTATTATGATGATAGATGCACTTTTATGATGGATAGATGCACTATTATGATGGATAGATGCACTATTATGATGGATAGATGCACTTTTATGATGGATAGATGCACTATTATGATGGATAGATGCACTATTATGATGGATAGATGCACTATTATGATGATAGATGCACTTTTATGATGGATAGATGCACTATTATGATGGATAGATGCACTTTTATGATGGATAGATGCACTTTTATGATGATAGATGCACTTTTATGATGGATAGATGCACTTTTATGATGGATAGATGCACTATTATGATGGATAGATGCACTATTATGATGGATAGATGCACTTTTATGATGGATAGATGCACTTTTATGATGGATAGATGCACTTTTATGATGGATAGATGCACTTTTATGATGGATAGATGCACTATTATGATGATAGATGCACTTTTATGATGGATAGATGCACTTTTATGATGGATAGATGCACTTTTATGATGGATAGATGCACTATTATGATGGATGGATGCACTTTTATGATGGATAGATGCACTTTTATGATGGATAGATGCACTTTTATGATGGATAGATGCACTTTTATGATGGATGGATGCACTTTTATGATGGATAGATGCACTTTTATGATGGATAGATGCACTTTTATGATGGATAGATTAACTATTATGATGGATAGATGCACTATTATGATGGATGGATGCACTTTTATGATGGATAGATGCACTTTTATGATGGATAGATGCACTTTTATGATGGATAGATGCACTTTTATGATGGATGGATGCACTTTTATGATGGATAGATGCACTTTTATGATGGATAGGTGCACTTTTATGATGGATGGATGCACTTTTATGATGGATAGATGCACTTTTATGATGGATAGATGCACTTTTATGATGGATAGATGCACTTTTATGATGGATGGATGCACTTTTATGATGGATGGATGCACTTTTATGATGGATGGATGCACTTTTATGATGGATAGATGCACTTTTATGATGGATAGATGCACTTTTATGATGGATAGATGCACTTTTATGATGGATGGATGCACTTTTATGATGGATAGATGCACTTTTATGATGGATAGATGCACTTTTATGATGGATAGATGCACTTTTATGATGAATAGATGCACTTTTATGATGGATAGATGCACTTTTATGATGGATAGATGCACTTTTATGATGGATGGATGCACTATTATGATGGATAGATGCACTATTATTATGGATAGATGCACTATTATGATGGATAGATGCACTATTATGATGGATAGATGCACTTTTATGATGGATAGATGCACTTTTATGATGGATAGATGCACTTTTATGATGGATGGATGCACTTTGGATAGATGCACTTTTATGATGGATAGATGCACTTTTATGATGGATAGATGCACTTTTATGATGGCTAGATGCACTTGTATGATGGATAGATGCACTTTTATGATGGATAGATGCACTATTATGATGGATAGATGCACTATTATGATGGATGGATGCACTTTTATGATGGATAGATGCACTTTTATGATGGATAGATGCACTTTTATGATGGATAGATGCACTTTTATGATGGATGGATGCACTTTTATGATGGATAGATGCACTATTATGATGGATAGATGCACTTTTATGATGGATGGATGCACTTTTATGATGGATAGATGCACTTTTATGATGGATAGATGCACTTTTATGATGGATGGATGCACTTTTATGATGGATAGATGCACTTTTATGATGGATAGATGCACTTTTATGATGGATAGATGCACTTTTATGATGGATGGATGCACTTTTATGATGGATGGATGCACTTTTATGATGGATGGATGCACTTTTATGATGGATAGATGCACTTTTATGATGGATAGATGCACTTTTATGATGGATAGATGCACTTTTATGATGGATGGATGCACTTTTATGATGGATAGATGCACTTTTATGATGGATAGATGCACTTTTATGATGGATAGATGCACTTTTATGATGAATAGATGCACTTTTATGATGAATAGATGCACTTTTATGATGGATAGATGCACTTTTATGATGGATAGATGCACTATTATGATGGATAGATGCACTATTATGATGGATAGATGCACTTTTATGATGGATAGATGCACTTTTATGATGGATAGATGCACTTTTATGATGGATGGATGCACTTTTATGATGGATGGATGCACTTTTATGATGGATAGATGCACTTTTATGATGGATAGATGCACTTTTATGATGGATAGATGCACTTTTATGATGGATAGATGCACTATTATGATGGATAGATGCACTATTATGATGGATGGACCCACTTTTATGATGGATAGATGCACTTTTATGATGGATAGATGCACTTTTATGATGGATAGATGCACTTTTATGATGGATGGATGCACTTTTATGATGGATAGATGCACTTTTATGATGGATAGATGCACTTTTATGATGGATAGATGCACTTTTATGATGGATGGATGCACTTTTATGATGGATAGATGCACTTTTATGATGGATGGATGCACTTTTATGATGGATAGATGCACTATTATGATGGATAGATGCACTATTATGATGGATAGATGCACTTTTATGATGGATAGATGCACTTTTATGATGGATAGATGCACTTTTATGATGGATAGATGCACTATTATGATGGATAGATGCACTATTATGATGGATAGATGCACTATTATGATGGATAGATGCACTTTTATGATGGATAGATGCACTTTTATGATGGATAGATGCACTTTTATGATGGATGGATGCACTTTTATGATGGATAGATGCACTTTTATGATGGATAGATGCACTATTATGATGGATAGATGCACTATTATGATGGATAGATGCACTATTATGATGGATAGATGCACTATTATGATGGATAGATGCACTTTTATGATGGATAGATGCACTTTTATGATGGATAGATGCACTTTTATGATGGATGGATGCACTTTTATGATGGATAGATGCACTTTTATGATGGATAGATGCACTATTATGATGGATAGATGCACTTTTATGATGGATAGATGCACTTTTATGATGGATAGATGCACTATTATGATGGATAGATGCACTATTATGATGGATAGATGCACTATTATGATGGATAGATGCACTATTATGATGGATAGATGCACTATTATGATGGATAGATGCACTTTTATGATGGATAGATGCACTTTTATGATGGATAGATGCACTATTATGATGGATAGATGCACTTTTATGATGGATGGATGCACTTTTATGATGGATAGATGCACTTTTATGATGGATAGATGCACTATTATGATGGATAGATGCACTATTATGATGGATAGATGCACTAATATGATGGATAGATGCACTTTTATGATGGATGGATGCACTTTTATGATGGATAGATGCACTTTTATGATGGATAGATGCACTATTATGATGGATAGATGCACTTTTATGATGGATAGATGCACTTTTATGATGGATAGATGCACTATTATGATGGATAGATGCACTATTATGATGGATAGATGCACTATTATGATGGATAGATGCACTATTATGATGGATAGATGCACTTTTATTATGGAACGATGCACTTTCATGATGGATAGATGCACTTTTATGATGGATAGATGCACTATTATGATGGATGGATGCACTTTTATGATGGATAGATGCACTATTATGATGGATAGATGCACTTTTATGATGGATAGATGCACTTTTATGATGGATAGATGCACTTTTATGATGGATAGATGCACTATTATGATGGATAGATGCACTATTATGATGGATAGATGCACTATTATGATGGATAGATGCACTTTTATGATGGATAGATGCACTTTTATGATGGATAGATGCACTTTTATGATGGATGGATGCACTTTTATGATGGATAGATGCACTTTTATGATGGATAGATGCACTATTATGATGGATAGATGCACTTTTATGATGGATAGATGCACTATTATGATGGATAGATGCACTTTTATGATGGATAGATGCACTTTTATGATGGATAGATGCACTTTTATGATGGATGGATGCACTTTTATGATGGATAGATGCACTTTTATGATGGATAGATGCACTATTATGATGGATAGATGCACTTTTATGATGGATAGATGCACTATTATGATGGATAGATGCACTATTATGATGGATAGATGCACTATTATGATGGATAGATGCACTATTATGATGGATAGATGCACTATTATGATGGATAGATGCACTTTTATGATGGATAGATGCACTTTTATGATGGATAGATGCACTTTTATGATGGATAGATGCACTATTATGATGGATAGATGCACTTTTATGATGGATGGATGCACTTTTATGATGGATAGATGCACTTTTATGATGGATAGATGCACTATTATGATGGATAGATGCACTTTTATGATGGATGGATGCACTTTTATGATGGATAGATGCACTTTTATGATGGATAGATGCACTATTATGATGGATAGATGCACTATTATGATGGATAGATGCACTTTTATGATGGATGGATGCACTTTTATGATGGATAGATGCACTTTTATGATGGATAGATGCACTATTATGATGGATAGATGCACTTTTATGATGGATAGATGCACTTTTATGATGGATAGATGCACTATTATGATGGATAGATGCACTATTATGATGGATAGATGCACTATTATGATGGATAGATGCACTATTATGATGGATAGATGCACTATTATGATGGATAGATGCACTTTTATTATGGAACGATGCACTTTTATGATGGATAGATGCACTTTTATGATGGATAGATGCACTTTTATGATGGATAGATGCACTTTTATGATGGATGGATGCACTTTTATGATGGATGGATGCACTTTTATGATGGATAGATGCACTTTTATGATGGATGGATGCACTTTTATGGACTTAAAATTTTAGAGGCAGTCCCATTTTAAAGCTTGACATTTTTTAATATAACTCTGGTTGTGTTCATCTGAAAGAAGAATGTCACACACCCCTAGGGTGAGTAAATCATGGGGTAATTTTCCTTTTTTGGGTGGACTATCCCTTTAAGCAAACTTCAGAAGGTTTCTTCCTCTTCTCTTCCGAGAGCTGAAGTGTGTGCAGTCCGCTGATTGATTGGTCGAGTATTTCATTGTAACGGATCTGCGTTCCTTTCCTCTGATTGTTGGCATGAAGGACAAGCGTTGGTAATAAACGAATCAAAGCAGATTCTCACTCGTTTCCTGACGTCAGATGAATGACAGATGAGTCTGATGATGACAGCAGAAAGCAGAAACGGTAATCCACATTTGGTTTGTTTTATTGAGCCACGGCTCACTGACGAATGAACTAACCAACAATAGCTGGAGTTCTGAGAGCAGTAGCACTTCACCTGACCATCTGAAGCATGTGTCGACTTTCTCCAGCCTTTCTTCACTTTACATTGAGCAGTTTGAGCTCCAGTAGCTGGTCTGTTTGATCGGACCCCACGGGCCAGCCTTCGCTCCCCACGGTCATCAATGAGCCTTGGCCGCCCATGACCCTGTGGCCGGTTCTCCACTGGTCCTTCCTTGGAGCACTTTTGATAGATACTGACCACTGCAGACCGGGAACAGCCCACAAGAGCTGCAGTTCTGGAGATGCTCTGACCCAGTCGTCTAGCCGTCACAATCTGGCCAAACTCGCTCAAATCCTTACGCTTGCCCATTTCTCCTGCTTCACACACATCAACTCTGAGTTCATGATCAAATCATCAGTGTTATTCATCTGGTCATAATGTTGAGATCGGTGTATCATTTATTCCTCTATTCCTTTATTCCTCCTTTATTCCTCACACTCCGGAACACATGGTGCTTTTTGTCATTGTTTGAGCTTGACGCATGACGAGCAGCATGAACATCTCGCTAAACATCTCTTTTTATATTCCACAAAGAAAAGAAAGTCCTGCAGTTTAATATCAACAAGATATCTTGGATGAACACGGCAAAAAATGCATTTCTTACTCAGTATTTTTTTCTTGTTTCTAGTCAAAATATCGAATAATTCTTACATTAAGAAACATTTACTAGACAAGCAAAAGTAATTGTCTTGTTTTGGGGAAAATAACTCAAAATGAAGAGAGTTTTTGCTTAAAATAAGATAAATAATCTGCCAATGGGGTGAGAAAAATGATCTTGTTTTCTGTTTGAATCGTTTGAATGAGATATGAATGAGTTTGTTCGGGGCAGCGGGATCATCATTTCAGCGATTAAAACATCCACTCAGTTCTTCACATGAAGACATCGTATGACTTCAGAAGACTTGGAATGTAACATGAGTTAATACTTTTATACAGTTTCTTGGTCAGTTTTTGCAATAAATACCTGTGACTGTACATTTATTTGCCTGTTATGTGTTTTATATGGTTTAGATGTGGGTAGGTTTTAGGGTTAGGGTTAGTTGTTCCAAAATATCAAAGTAGCCTTTAAATATTAATAAAATCATGTCTGCTTTTACAAACGCAAAGAATAAAATGCGTCTGTGTATGACGCCAAAGGTTTCTCATTGGACTGAATGGATCACCCAGCGCGACGAAAAATGACCCCACGGGGGACCTTTAGCGTCTTCATTGTGACGAACGGCTTGACGGAGCACAAATCCACATCTCAGCGTTTACCGAGATCACAGTGAGCGGGTTAATGTGGCGAAAGACCAAACACTGCAAAAAATGCTCCTTCTTTACTATTGTTGTCTTGTTTCCAGTCCAAATATCTAAATATTCTTAAATCAAGATGCATTTACTAGATTTTTTTCTAGGGAAACATATCAAAATGAAGAGAGTTTTTGCTTAAAACAGGCCAAATGATCTGCCAATGGGGTGAGAAAAATAATCTGATTTCTGTTCGGAAACCAGAAACAAGATTTCAATCAGAAATAAGATTATTGTTCTCACCCCATTGGCAGATCATTTGGCCTGTTTTAAGCAAAAACTCATTTTGATATAATTTTCAACAAAACAAGAAGAAATATCTTATGTCGTTTTACTGCATCTTGATTTAAGAATTGTTAGATATTTAGACTTAGAAACGAGACCAAATGACTGAAGAAGAAGAGTGTTTTTGTCAGTGTTGGGTTAATGTGGGGAAAGACCGCATGTAGTCTGTGATGTAACGGTAAAGTGTGTTCCTACAATTACCAAACGATTTAAGCTCATCTGAAGAGCAGAAAACTGACGCTTTCAGCCAAACGCCACACATGACATCATGGAAAACTAGGCAGTTGAGTCTTCCTCCCAATGAGCCGGAGTCCAGGGATCCATCATGCTAAAAATACAGTTTCTATCGCGGCATTCCACGAATACTTTCATCTCTAAACCTTGTGATTCAAGTGGCATTTAAGCTGGTTTGATTAGACTATGAAGTGGAAAAGCGCACTGATATTTCAGCGTGGATTAGTCATCAGCTGCTTCTAATAAAGCGTTCAAACGATCTTGTTTTATCTGGCCAGGGGAGTTTCTTGGCAGAGCCGTGCGTTGAATACTTACCTATTTACCTGGTATGTATACTGGCAAAACAAGCTCTGCTCTTAAAGAGGAATATTCACATTCACATAATGAGGAAAATGATCAGATCAGAAGGTTTCATAAACCAGCAGGTTATCAGGGTTTTCTTTCTCAAGACAAAAATACTGAGTAAGAAGAGTATTGTTAAACGGAAAGCACATCTTAAAATATGTCAAAGCCTTTGTTTCGGTTCACGATGCACATCAGTAATGATTTTCAGTAACACTTTACAATACGGCTGCGCTAATATTCATGAATGAATGATAACTAATGCCCAGATAATGAAGAGGTAATGTCTGACTGATGAAGAACTAACACATTTATTAATGATCACTGCATCAGCAACTAATGAACATTCATCATCAGTAATAGATGAAGTTATCATTACAGTGTTATTAGTTAAGTGTGTCATGATGTATTCATTCCTTAATAACATATTATAGTAGGAGTGATCATTAATAAATGTGTTAGTTCTTCATCAGTCAGACATTAGCTCATCATTATCTGGGCTTTAGTTCCATTAATGATTATTAGCGCACCGTATTGTAAAGTGTTACCGTTTTTTTTTTCTAAGGCACGTTTATAAAAGCGTCTTAAACGTCCTAAATAACCAAAGGCCTGATCCTGGTTTAACCTCAGCCCTGTCCAGGCCTTAAACTCTCGTTTTCTTAGGAACTAATATCTGCTAATATAGTCAGAAAAATAACCTTCATTCAGAGGGATTCAGATATTTTAGTTTTGGTATTTTAAGCAGGAATTTGTTCAATGTTGAAACATTTTTCCATAAACAAGACTAAATATTTCCTGTCGTTTTGCTCCTCCAATAAATGTATCTTGATTTAAGAATATTTAGACATTTGTGCTGAAAAACAAGACAGAAATACTGAGGAAGAAGCTCATGTTTTGCAGTGTTTCTGCGTCTTGCAGACGGATTTGAGACATTTAGTAAGAACGAGCTCCCCGTAATTAAAGAGCGGTACGAGGCTGATATTACGACCCATCTGAGCGGATCCGATCTCAGCTGTTCAACACGAGTCTCCTGTCGAGAGAACGTCTCTGAGTTCAGGACTGAACACATCACACACACACACACACACACACACACACACACACACACACACACACACACACACACACACACACACACACACACACACACACACTGCCCCTGCCCCTAAACCTACCCATCACAGGAAACATTCTGCATTTTTACTTTCTCAAAAAATCATCATTTAGTTTAGTATTTTTAAGGCCATTTGAATTATGAGGACATTTGATATGTCCTCATAAACCACATTTATAGTGTAATACCAGTGTAATACCCATGTAGTTATACAAATTTGTGTCCTCATAAACCACATAAACAGGCTCACACACACACACACACACACACACACACACACACACACTCCTCATGTCAACAGTGAATCGCTCATGGCTCGAGCACAAATGGCTTTTAAAGGGAAAGGGAGATGAGGCTCTGATTGATTTATTGCTCGTTACGCCCAAAACACACCCCTGACTCATTAAGAGATTAGGGACGACCCTTTTAGACCATGAGCCGTCCTTAAACTAGCAAAAGTGTATTTCGGACACGCCGTAAGAGCTTCAGACCGGTGACAGATCGGTGAAATACGGCCTCGTGCGTTGATCGCCGTACATGCAACCTTTTCCAAGATAATGTATAACTTTTGATATCGCCATTTACAAGACTTTTTTTTTTTTTAATTATTATTGCAAAATTAACAAACAAAACACACAACATTCGGTACATACAAGAAATATAAACCATCTTTCAAAAGAGAAAGTATGGTTCAATACTTTTATAGAGAAACGTAAAGGAAAAATCTATTGAACAATAAACCTGAAAGAAAAGGAAGCAGAGAGAAGAGAAGAAAAAGAAAAGAAAGAATATTAAACATGGCACAAATTCTGGATGTTTTCATTGCTTTCTTAACAGAAGTTGAAATTGTGTTAGTTCTTCATCAGTTAGACATTAACTGATCATTAAACACCGAAATAACTGGTTATTTAAGAACTAATCACTGAAAGGTTCTTTGGTGAACCAGGAATGGTTTTCCTCCTTTATTTTGAGAGTATAGAAGCACCTAAAGCCTCGAAGTAAAGCCAAAGAATGTGTTTCTGAAACAGAAAGCACCGTTTGCTCTTGATTTTCCTTTAAATCTGTTTAAGCCAGAAGATATTCAGCAGTGAATGGATCCTGACTGTTTGTTTGCTGAGCATAAGCTCTCAGAAGCGTGACATTAATCTAGAGTTCATAATGAGCGTCCCTTACACACACACACACAGTAGCTCCACAATGCGTCGCTGTGAAACACGAGGCCTAAAATTTCCTTTCCACGAGCCAAGACTTCTTTACACTCCATCTACAGAAACAAACCGCATAGGGCACTCCAAACATACATCTCTGTTTTCTTTAATAAGCTGTGTTTTCAAAACCACTAAGATGTCTGAAGGACATTAATTCCCTAAAAATGTCACGGCTTGTAAAAATACTCTTGTTGTCAAAACCACGCTGCCAATTTATTGCACATTTGACAAGCCAAGAAACCACGGCATTGATGAAACCTTAATGGAGTACACACTGAAACAAACGCGCTTCTTACTCATTTTGTCTTGTTTCTAGTCCAAATATCTAACAATTCAATAACAGTTTTGTTAAAAATAACTCAAAATGATGATAATCTTGTTTTCTGTTTGAATTAAGATTATTTTTCTCACCCCATTGGCAGATTATTTATCTTATTTTAAGCAAAAACTCTCTTCATTTAGAGTTATTTTCCCCCAAAACAAGACAATAATGTGTAGTGTTTCTTAATGTAAAAATTGTTAGATATTTTGACTAGAAACAAGACAAAAATACTGAGTAAGAAGAGCATTTTTGCAGTGTAAGATTATTTATTTGTAAGATTAAAAACTCACTTCATTTTGATATGTTTCCCCCAGAAAACAAGCCATTTTACCGATCTAGTAAATGTATCTTGATTTAAGAATATTTCGATATTTGGACTGAAAACAAGTAATCCTAAACAAGAAAAGCATGTTTTGCAGTGTAGTGGTCAAATGCAGATAATATGCAGTAGGTTTATGCTCTTTATAAATAAAACTGGTTAGGAATGTTTCAAATGGGATGTATTTTGACCTTGTGGCTTGTTTAACTGTACACTGGGATACACACACGAGGTCAGAGCAAATCAAAATTCCCTTCCATAGAATTACAGCATATGACGGAGGGTCGTCCCACACAGCCTGAAGAAAGACTCTTAACTGATGGGCCGGCCTTCAAAGCCTCCGTCCCAGATGCAATCCGGCTCATTATGGCCCGTGTGCTTGCGGCGTTTAGGGATGAACGCTGAAACACAAGATTGGGGAATATTTGTGAGCCACGCCGCAGTAAAACATGACACACGACGCCTTTTGATGAGCGCTGATGAATCTAACGCAAGTAAAGGCCATCGTGATGGCATTCATAATCATCTATACCTGTGGCGTACTGTAGTAAATCTCCGCGGCTGCTTCGCTTCTGTTTTGGTTACTTGGAATCTTTTTACACATAGCAACTCACGGTACATTGAGGAGTTTGAGCTCCAGTAGCTGGTCTGTTTGATCGGACCCCACGGGCCAGCCTTCGCTCCCCACGGTCATCAATGAGCCTTGGCCGCCCATGACCCTGTGGCCGGTTCTCCACTGGTCCTTCCTTGGAGCACTTTTGATAGATACTGACCACTGCAGACCGGGAACAGCCCACAAGAGCTGCAGTTTTGGAGATGCTCTGACCCAGTCGTCTAGCCGTCACAATCTGGCCAAACTCGCTCAAATCCTTACGCTTGCCCATTTCTCCTGCTTCACACACATCAACTCTGAGGACAAAATGTTCACTTGCTGCCTAATATATCCCACCCACTAACAGGAGATGAAGAGATCATCACTTCACCTGTCAGATGGGCCGGTCTGAGTATTTCACAATCTGCTCAGTTACTGGGATTTACACACACAACCATTTCTAGGGTTTACAAAGAATGGTGTGAAAAGGGAAGAGCATCCAGTCTGCAGCAGTCCTGTGGGAGAAAATGCCTTGTTGATGCTCGAGGTCAGAGGAGAATGGGCCGACTGATTCAAGCTGATAGAAGAGCAACTTTGACTGAAATAACCACTCGTTACAACCGAGGTATGCAGCAAAGCATTTGTGAAGCCACAACACACACAACCTTGAGGCGGATGGGCTACACCAGCAGAAGACCCCACCGGGTACCACTCATCTCCACTACACATAGGAAGAAGAGGCGACACTTTGCACAAGCTCACCGAAATTGGACAGTTGAAGACTGGAGAAATGTTGCCTGGTCTGATGAGTCTCGATTTCTGCTGAGACATTCAGATGGTAGAGTCAGAATTTGGCGTAAACAGAATGAGAACATGGATCCATCATGCCTTGTTCCCACTGTGCAGGCTGGTGGTGGTGGTGTAATGGTGTGGGGGATGTTTTCTTGGCACACTTTAGGCCCCTTAGTGCCAATTGGGCATCGTTTAAATGCCACGGCCTACCTGAGCATTGTTTCTGACCATGTCCATCCCTTTATGACCACCATGTGCCCATCCTCTGATGGCTACTTCCAGCAGGATAATGCACCATGTCACAAAGCTCCAATCATTTCAGATTGGTTTCTTGAACATGACAATGAGTTGACTGAACTAAAATGGCCACCACAGTCCCCAGATCTCAACCCAATAGAGCATCTTTGGGATGTGGTGGAACGGGAGCTTCGTGCCCTGGATGTGCATCCCACAAATCTCCATCAACTGCAAGATGCTCTCCTATCAATATGGGCCGACATTTCTAAAGAATGCTTTCAGCAGCTTGTTGATCAATGCCACGGAGAATTAAGGCAGTTCTGAAGGCGAAAGGGTCAAACACAGCATTAGTGTGTGCTCCTAATAATCCTTTAGGTGAGTGTGTATTTGATAGCCAAAAATATACTTAAGTACTGTAACTAATCACATTTACTCAAATACTTTACACCACTAAAAATCTCAACAAATCACCTTAATTTATTTTTTATTTTTTTTACTTTTTCAAACTCGTTATTTAAAATCCTTCCTTGTTAAATCCAATTTCACCTTCATTTTAAACGAGACCAACGTTTGACCCTTTAAAGTCTCTATAAATAATTAATAGTGAAGTTTACTGACACAACGCCTGTTTCAAAATGAGTGAAATGTAGCCCCTTTCATGAATGGATGAATTTCCAGGCAGTTTTATGTGGCGTGTTTTCTTTTCTCCTGTCTTTTTTAATCACGCCCCCCTTCCCGTCTCGTCTCCCCTTTATTTCAGACTGACCACCAGTAGAGTTGAGCGGCTGCCAGACGTACGGGAGGCTTTCACTGCCGGCTTTATTTGTGTTGGGGTTACTCCAGGACTTCAGGGATGCGTTTGCTAAAGAATTAACACAGTGATGATTTTTTCTCTATTTATTATCAAGACCCAATATCAGTGTAGCTTTTAGAGATCATCTAGAACAATAAACAACTGATCTACTGTACTTTATTATTATGCAGTTTTAACCATTTTGAGGACACTCTTTATTATGACACATTTATACTTTATTGAATCACATAATAAATAAGAATAAAATCTTAATTTGAGAAATTAAGGCCAATCAAATCAACATGAAATATAAAAGTTGCTCTATGATGCACACAATATAACACTGCTAGAAAACACACACACACACACACACACACACACACACACACACACACACACACACACACACACACACACACACACACACACACACACTCTCTCTCTCTCTCTCTCTCTCTCAATTTGATTATACACATATCATTGTAAGGGTGGATGGCCTACAGTGGTTCTGACTGCAGGGTTGCCGAACGACTAAAGAAACGTTATCAGCGTGATGGTAGAAAACTGTACATTTCTTGTCTATAACCACCCACTGCAACTTATACCAACGACGGAAATAAGCGCAGTTACAATAGCAAAATATGTGGGAGAGCGTTGCTTTAATGTGACTATATTGTATTGCACTAGGGAGCACTTCAAAGTCAATACACTCTAAAAAATGCTGGGTTAAAAACAACCCAAGTTGGGTTGAAACTGCACCGACCCAACAGTTGTTTTAACCCAATGGTTGAGTTGTTCTTACCCAGCAATTGGGTTGTCTTAAGCAACATTTAACCCAACCACTGGGTTAAAACAACTCAACCATTGGGTTAAAACAACTCAACCACTGGGTTAAAACAACTCAACCATTGGGTTAAAACAACTCAACCATTGGGTTAAAACAACCCAATTGTTGGGTCGGTGCAGTTTCAACCCAACTTGGGTTGTTTTTAACCCAGCATTTTTTAGAGTGTACCAAATCAAAACTAGTTAGCAAATCATTTATAATTGAAAAAATTTAATGACAAAATCCGGTTATGGTTACACTTAAAATAGTTACAAAATAGATGAATGAGATGATAAAACTTATACCATTAATCGTACCCAGCATGTGTAGAATGTTACCTGAGAGATAGGGAGAGATAGAGAGAGATAGAAAGATAGAAAGAGAGAGAAAAAGAGAGAGCATAGAGAAGAGCCAAAGAAGGCCCCTAGAAGAGACAGCCAGAGCAAAAGACCTCCAGAGAAAAAGACCCAGAGCAACAGTTGTAATCTTCTTTTATCCATCCCTTGACCATGTGACTGAAACCCTGAGACATTCAAACTGACCAGTCAGACCAGACTTCCCCCGCTGCGCTACAGGTGTGGCCCCCTTTGGCCTACAGGCCCTCATCATCTCTCTGTCTTTAGGAATCCCAAACGGCCCCACTGATAAGAGAGAGGGGGGCGAAACACAGTTAAACACATGTCTTTGTTCAAAGTCAAATATCAAAATATCTTTGATTATTTTGGATTCTTTCATAATTTTTCAAGAATTAATATCTCTGACACCATCGCTGACAAACATACAATTTACAAACATTTCCAGAGGTATTTACCATTATAATACAACACACTCTTTTTCAATTATTTCCCGGTGTCTGCAGACTTCCACAAAAGGAGGGTGGGGTAAAAATAGTAATGATGTTTCTGGCTAAATATGCACCCACAATCCATACAACAAATCAGCTCGGAAACAATAAAATGTGTCCCGGTGGGCCTGACGACAGGCCGTGTTGAGCAGGAATGTAAGCCTGAGCTTCTGAGGAACGAGGTGTTTAATGAACGAGCAGAGCGTGATGTGCTACTGAGGTCAGCCTCAAATCTGTTGGTCTGTTAGTAAAGCGCGTGTTTACAGAGTTTATCCTAAAGTAAACACACGCAGGCAAAGCAAAAAGGTGTCATACAAGCTGTTGAATGACTTTTGAACAGAAGATTTGGCAGGATTTAGAGCTTTTGCCATTCTATAATAAACAATGGCATGGGCATACTGAAAATATTTACTTAATTCTGCAAAGTGACTTATGGCAACATCGGCTGCTAAACAGAATGTCATGAGTGTTATGGCGTCAGGTACCATGGGCTGTATAAATACTCTCTGTGCACTTGTTTATAGGAAAGCCCCATCTGGCTTCAGCTAGAACTGTGACCCCAGGCTTTTCAAATGGAAAATATAACACAAGTGTTTGCTAAGAGAACTACAGCAGTCGACTGTCAAGTGACAGACGAGGCCATGTTGTAAAAGACGCAGACTCCATGTCCATGTCTCTCATCCCTAATAAACAGATCAAGAAGAGCCATGTCCTCCAGCATGCTCTGAGATGATCCAAAGAGCACCTGAGCTTCAGCAGAACATCTGCATTTATCTGCTTTACACACACTTTTGTCATAAGCAACTTACATTGCATTCAAGATATGCATTTGAACAGTTCATGCATTCTTTTGGGAATCGAACCCATGACCTTGGTGATGCAGGCGCGATGATCTACCATATGAGATTTAGGAATTACATGATCCATCACACACACTTGCATTTGATTAGTTGATACAGAATATGAAATAATTTTACTTCCAGTTTTTTTATTTAATTTAAGATTTTCAATTGTGGACCACATTGTGTATATAGTACAGTATTAGTATTAATAATGCAACTAGAACTACTTCTACCACCAAAAATAAGTTGAATTTAAATTTCCTGGCATCAACACATCTCAAAAAGGTTGTGCGTGGCCATGTTTCCCCCTGTGTGTCATCCCCTCTTCTTTTTATATCAGTCTGCAAACGTCTGGGGACTGAGGAGACGAGCTGCTCAAGTTTAGGAATAGGAATGTTGGCCCATTCTTGTCTAATTCAGGCTTCTAGTTGCTCAACTGTCTTAGGTCTTCTTTATCGCATCTTCCTCTTTATGATGCGCCAAATGTTTTCTAATGGTGAAAGATCTGGACTGCAGGCTGGCCATTTCAGTGCCGGACCCTTCTTCTACGCAGCCATGATGTTGTAATTGATGCAGTATGTGGTCTGGCATTGTCATGTTGGAGAATGCAAGGTCTTGTCACGTCACAGACAAGGGAAAATGGTGCGAGGACTCATGTGCAGGAGAATGATCATTTATTTACAAAAACAAAACATAAAACTCAAAACAACAACCCACGAGGGGGAAAAACACATAATAGAATAATAAAATATAAACTTAAACAAACCAACAGAATCACGGGGAGGACGGAAGACGCAGACATTACACACAGATCCAACCCAGACTGACAAACACAAGGAGCTTATAAAGGGAAGAAATCAAGAGGGAACAGGTGGGAGAAATCAACACTAATCAGATAACAAGGGGGAGGGATCAGACAATTACATGAGCACATGCTCAGAATGACAAAAACCACATGTGCACACAAGACAGGACAGGCATGTGACAGGTCTTCCCTGAAAGAGACGCCGTCTGGATGGAGCATATGTTGTTCTGATAGACCTTTCAGCATTGATGGCCTTTCCAGATGTGTAAGCTGCCCATGCCACACACACTCATGAACCCCAGACCATCAGAGATCAGCTTCTGGACTGAGCGCTGAGAACAGCTTGGGTTGTCCTTGTCCTCTTTAGTGTGGATGGCGTCTCAGTTTTCCCAAAATAACTTCACATTCTGATTCGTCTGACCCCAGAACAGTTTTCCACTTTGCCTCAGTCCATTTTAAATGAGCCTTGGCCCAGAGCAAACGCCTGCGCTTCTGGATCATGTTTAGATATGGCTTCTTCTTTTCTGACCTGTAGAGTTTTAGCCGGCGACGGCGAATGGCGCGGTGGATTGTGTTCCCCAATGTTTTCTGGAAGTATTCCTGAGCCCATGTTGTGATGTCCATTACAGTAGCATTCCTGTGTGTGATGCAGTGCCGTCTAAGGCCTGAAGATCACGGGCATGAAAAAGCATTGGGGGAATTGGTGATCCTCTGCCCATCTTGGCTTCTGAGAGACACTGCCACTCTGAAAAGCTCTTTTTATACCCAATCATGTTGCCAATTGACCTTATATGAACAATTAACTCTTCCGGCCTCTTATTGCTCCCTGTCTCAACTTTTTTGGAATGTGTCGCTCTCATGAAATCCAAATTGAACCGATATTTGCCTTGACATTTCAAAATGTCTCACTTTCAGCATTTGATATGTTATCTATATTCTATTGTGAATAAAATATAAGTTTATGAGATTTGAAAATTACTGCATTCCTTTTTTTATTCACAATTTGTACAGTGTTTCAACTTTTTAGCAATCGGGTTTGTACTAATGATAGCAATAACCTTCCTGTAGCTCAAACAGTAGTGAACAGTGCTTGCAACACCACGGTCAGGGTTCTGATTCCAGGGAATGCATGAACTGATCAAACGTTCATCTTGAATGCAGTGTTAGCTGTAAGTAGTTTAGGATAAAAGCACCTGCAAAATGCATGAATATAATATAATGACATATAAAATAAAAGAATATTATACATTTATATGCTGTGGGGTATTTATATAACCTGCTATATAGTCGGCAACACACGGCTGGTCATGTGTTGTGTACCTAAGCAAGATTTACCCATAATGCACAATATGAATGACTGTATACTGGTCTGAACCAGCCCTGGATTTCAATTGAACTTTGAGATGTTCACCATTGGACTATTGAGGTTATTAATAGCAGAATGTGCTAAACATCAGAGCAAACTTTTTTGTGACTTTACCTTTTTATGACCAATGTGGTTTAGTCTAGAAGGCCCTTAAAAGCAGCGGATGACGGCTGATGCATACAGTGGTCTGGAGTGACTTATGAGAGATTAGCTATGTAAACCCATGCAGCGAGTTAAGAGGTTAACCATCTCAACAAACAGAGATGAGTTTGTGCTGCGCACAACACACAACTCACATGCTTGCCGTCTCATTTACAAGCGGCGCGGTGGCTTTTGATGAATCGGAGCATGTTTTCAGACCTCCACTTCGGAGTCCTCATCATATCGCGGGAGCCAAGCCCTTAACATTTCAAACAGACCGTTCCATGTTACAAGCGACTCTTGGCAAAAACCAAACACATTTTATAGTTGTAATGAGTGAAACAGTTTACATTTCTACGTTTAAGAATGTAGACTTTTCTTTAACCTGACCTTTTGTGTTATTTTAAATGATCCTTTGCTTTGACTCACCAGTACCAGCCACTTCACGTTCATGTGCTCACTGTAACTCCAGCATGGGACTTATACAATCTTACAAGCATTTTTCTTTAAGTGCACATATCAGCCACTTTTGTTCTTCTTGTTTATTATGAATATATAATGTTCACACTGAGGCTAGGCACTTCACTGACACATAAGAAAGACATTCACAGTTCCACTCAAAGTTCAACAAAACAAAAATGACTCAAAATTCTGAGCACAGATGCCAAGACAGATTCAGATCTTAAAGGAAACCCCTGGTGTTAAGACTTGCATGGCTTATTTTAACTTAAATGATGTCTCTTAATGAAATATGTTAGCCTGAATTTGCCATACTCTGATACTGCTCCGTTGGGATGATGAAATAATTTGAAATTGCCTCTGCATTCAATTGGATAGACCTACAACTAATCAGAGCAATTGAGAAAGTGACCAGCGACGCATGGTTGTCAACAGAACTGCACACACACTGGAAGAAGAAGAAGAAGAAGATGAGTGTAAACAACCTTTGCTGGTGTTGTGAATTTAAGGATACACAGAGTACTTACACGATCATAATCATTTTGAGAGAAATAGTAAAGGTGCATGCATATTATTTATACATAATAAATTATTTATTACTTGTACAAATTGTTATATGTTATATGTTTTTATGTCTAAAACCTTGTTAAATGTGCTGCTGCCTCTCTTGGCCAGGACGCTCTTGGAAAAGAGATTTTTAATCTCAATGAGTTTTTCTGGTTAAATAAAGGTATAATAATAATAATATACACTCACCTAAAGGATTATTAGGAACACCTGTTCAATTTCTCATTAATGCATTGATCTAATCAGCCAATCACACGGCAGTTCTTCAGTGCATTTAGGGGTGTGGTCCTGGTCAAGGCAATCTCCTGAACTCCAAACTGAATGTCAGAATGGGAAAGAAAGGTGATTTAAGCCGTTTTGAGCGTGGCATGGTTGTTGGTGCCAGACGGGCCGGTCTGAGTATTTCACAATCTGCTCAGTTACTGGGATTTACACACACAACCATTTCTAGGGTTTACAGAGAATGGTGTGAAAAGGGAAGAGCATCCAGTCTGCAGCAGTCCTGTGGGAGAAAATGCCTTGATGATGCTCGAGGTCAGAGGAGAATGGGCCGACTGATTCAAGCTGATAGAAGAGCAACTTTGACTGAAATAACCACTCGTTACAACCGAGGTATGCAGCAAAGCATTTGTGAAGCCACAACACACACAACCTTGAGGCGGATGGGCTACACCAGCAGAAGACCCCACCGGGGACCACTCATCTCCACTACAAATAGGAAAAAGAGGCGACAATCTGCACAAGCTCACCAAAAATGGACAGTTGAAGACTGGAGAAATGTTGCCTGGTCTGATGAGTCTCGATTTCTGTTGAGACATTCAGATGGTAGAGTCAGAATTTGGCGTAAACAGAATGAGAACATGGATCCATCATGCCTTGTTCCCACTGTGCAGGCTGGTGGTGGTGGTGTAATGGTGTGGGGGATGTTTTCTTGGCACACTTTAGGCCCCTTAGTGCCAATTGGGCATCGTTTAAATACCACGGCCTACCTGAGCATTGTTTCTGACCATGTCCATCCCTTTAGGACCACCATGTGCCCATCCTCTGGCCTTTGGCTTGGCTTGCTCAGTTGGGGACACTAAAATTATGATCCAAGTTATTCAATTAAATATACAAATAAAATGTATTTATTAATCGTATTTAATTCTATAAACTATAATACTGATCAGCCAGCATTGTCTCTCTCTGATAAATTAAAATAAGCTGATAACATCACTGTTTACTCCAGAACGACTGTACAGCCAAATCTAATTCTGCTGCAGTATTGTCCTGTTTAACACTGAAGCTGCTCTGACACAATCGGCGTTGGAGAAGAGCGATAGAAATAACGTTGATTGATTGATTTCGAGTGAAATCCATGCTGTGAAACACAGAGACAAGAAATGCTAGATGCCATCCTGACAGACGTGGGTCTTTAGGAAGTTTTGTTCGTACACAGGCATTCTCCCTTTTTTTTCTCCTCTTCTTGTCGCTAGGAAAGCAGTGAAGACTTACGTTGCTTCTCCTGTCCTCTCACAGCCAAAAGACGCACAATGTGGTGTCATTTACTTTTCTCGAGTTGTGTTGCGGTAAAAATAGCAACAGTAGCGGCAGCCGCGTGCCGAACGCAGCCATTTGACGTCATCGTCACCTTTGTCCAAAAAATATATAAAACGATGTGGATTTTTTAAATAACGTAAATCTTTTACGGGTTTTCAACTAAATATTTCAGTAAGAGACATAATTTAAGTTATATTAAGTCAAGTGGGTTCCCTTAAAAGTTTTGCGTTCTTCCTAACAATCTGCATATTAAAATAATTTAAAGTCATCATAAATGAAGCTGACCATCCCTTATTGTGCCATCGCTTGTCAAACAAGAACAAATGTGGGCGGGGCTTGATTGTGTCTGTGGGGAGCTGATTGGATGGCTGTGGTTTGCTATTGGTGGATCTCATGTGAGTGACAGGTGGCCCCGCCCTCATCATCAGAGAATCATCAGAAGTTGTGATTCAAGATTTATAATAAACTGCAATTTTAATATCATCCAATGCATGAGAAACGAAAGTGCTGAAATGTTGTTGAACCCTCCTTTTCTGTCTGAACACTCAAATCATCTCCAGATCTTCTCAGAGCACTAAACGGATTGTGCTCCAGAAAAACATCGAGCCTGCCGTGTTTGACCTTGTGTAAATGTCTTCCGTTGCTCTCTTTAACTCTGGGTGGTACGAGTTGTTCTCCTCACTGTGAATGCGTGTCTTCTGATGCTGACCTTGAGCGACGCTGCGTCTTACACTGCTCAAGAAAACAACCGCTGATTTAGTTGTGTGTGCAGATTCTAAACTTTATGAGAACAATAACTCTTACATGTTCTCATAAAAGCGACGGCAGAGTTCTGTGTCTTCGTTGTCTGAAACACAACATGACCACTGAATAAATATCCAGAACACACAGAAACCGTGGAGGAAAACACAGCCTCTGTGTTCTGGATTATATAAGGTGCCATTACGTCACATTAGAGAATTAACTAACCATGATTAGTTCTCAGAGCAGTAACTAATGTTAACAGAAACAGCTTATAGTTCAAATTAAAGGCAGGTTTTGGATTAATGATGACTCTAATTGTTTAATTGATGTCTAATTGTTCTTTTGATCAAATTATATTTCCCATAAATTAAAGAAAATACACCGATCAGACATAATATTATGACCGGTGAAGTGGATAGCACTGATGATCTCTTCCTCACGGCTCCTGTTAGTGGGTGGGATATATTAGGCAGCAAGTGAACATTTCGTACTCAGAGCTGATGTGTGTGAAGCAGGAGAAATGGGCAAGCGTAAGGATTTGAGCGAGTTTGGCCAGATTGTGACGGCTAAACGACTGGGTCAGAGCATCTCCAAAACTGCAGCTCTTGTGGGCTGTTCCCGGTCTGCAGTGGTCAGTATCTATCAAAAGTGCTCCAAGGAAGGACCAGTGGAGAACCGGCCACAGGGTCATGGGCGGCCAAGGCTCATTGATGACCGTGGGGAGCGAAGGCTGGCCCGTGGGGTCCGATCAAACAGACGAGCTACTGGAGCTCAAACTGCTCCAGAAGTTAATGCTGGTTCTGATAGAAAGCTGTCAGAATACACAGAGCAGCTCAGTTTGAGGCGTATGGACCAGTCAGGGTGACCTCTGACCCCTGACCCCGCCGAAAGCACCAACAGTGGCCGGGTGTGTGTGTGTGTGTGTGTGTGTGTGTGTGGCTTACCTGAGGAACACATGGCCCCAGGATGCACTATGGGAAGAAGGCGAGCCGGCGGAGGCAGTGTGATGCTTTGGCCAATGTTCTGCTGGGAAACCTTGGGTCCTCCATCCATGTGGATGTTACTTTGACACGCTCCACCTACCTAAGCATTGCTGAGACCATGTTCAGCCTTTGATGGAAACGGTATTCTGGTGGCTGTGGCTCTTCCAGCAGGATAATGCTCCTGACACAAAGCACAAATGCTTCAGGAATGGCTTGAGGAGCACAACAACCAGTTTGAGGCGTCGACTCGGCCTCCAGATTCCCCAGATCTCAATCCAATCGAGCATCTGTGGGATGAGCTGAACAAACAAGTCTGCACTTACAGGACTTAAAGGATCTGATGCTATCATCTTGGTGCCAGATACCACAGCACACCTTCAGGGGTCGAGTGGAGTCCATCAGAAACGGGTCAGCAAAAGGACGAGTCGACAAGATGTTGTTTGATGAGATAATTTTAAAAACAGAACCAAGTCCACAGATTGTAAAATAGTTTAGCAAATATATTTAATAGGTCCCACAAAAACAAACAATGGGAGCCCCTTTGGTCTTCATGGTCCGATCCGTTTAATCTTGATCCTCATTGCCTGTATGTGCCCGATCTACAGCACTAACACGGCCGCGCTCCACTGCTTACTCTCAGAGACAGGCTGTATAATATGAGTATAGCATATCTTGGGCCGTTTGCTGTAAATAATGCTGTGTTTTGATTTCTGGCGTAAGGAATCGCAGCGATAGTGCGTTGTCCTGTGTTAACCTCCATCTTCATCACAGACCCACCAATCATCCTGGAGAACTACAGGTTTCCCTCCATGAGGAACGCCGTGTGTGTTTAACTTGTGGAATAGAAAGCAGCCGTGTAATCTAAATACATACGGTAATATAAATAAAACCAACCATATAATCTGTGAGTGTGTGTGTGTGTGTTTGTGTGTGTGTACTCCGGCTCTGGCCCTCAAGGTTGGCACGATCGGTGTTTAAAAAGCTCCCGGAAAGTTTACAGTGGCTGTTCTTCTGCTGGGTTTGTGTGACAGGCTTTAACGCAGCGAACCCATCAGGGACCTCCCTGGAATCTTGCGCATGAATTTCCATTCATGCCTTTCCACACTTTATGAAGTGTCCTGTTCATATCGAGCGTCTCCTTGCTCTTGGTATTGGCAAACAAGAGTTCATCACTTTCTTAATGCACTTAAAAAGCATCCACATGAAAGCATGCATTATTGATCAGGTTTGAAGTGAAGAGCAAAATACGTGAGGCCTACTGAGTAGACATGGAGCTCTGTGAGTTTGGTCTGGAAAACCCGCAGTGGATCCGGAGCGGATGCTTTTCATGAACAATTATAAAGAAATGCTCCTAATATTGGTAAATAGTAAAATACCAGACCCTATGGCCATCCAAATCTAACTATGGCCATGTTAGGCGCCATCCAGCTCGTCGGGAGCAGCTGGGGTTAGGTGTCTCACTCATAGACACCTCGACAATTGGTGGAACCGGGGATCGAACCACCATCCTATCGGTTTGTAGACAACCTACATTAACCACTGAGCCACTGCCGTCCCAAAGGATAATATTGCAATCTACTGTAATCCTTGTGAGAAGTTATAATCGCAGTCTAACATGTTATTTATGTCTGCTTAACTGAACACATGACATCAACTAACCAGAGAGAATGTGATATACACTATATTGCCAAAAGTATTGGGACAGCTCCAACTCATTGAATTCAGGTGTTCAATCACTTCATGGCCGAGCAGCTCATTCAAGCCTTACATCACCGAGACCAATGCAGTCGAGTAAAGCAGCCGTCACTGGACTCTAGAGCAGTGAGACGTGTTCTCTGAGCGACCAATCACGCTTCAGTCTGACAATCCCATGGACAAGTCTGGGTTTGGCCGTCGCCAGGAGAACGGGACCCGCCTGACTGCATTGTGCCGAGTATAAAGTTTGGTGGAGGGGGGATTATGGGGTGGGGTTGTTTTTCAGGGCTCGGCCCCTTAGTTCCAGTGAAAGGAACTCTTAATGCTTCACCAAGACATTTTGGACAATTACATGCTCCTGACATTGTGGGATCAGTTTGTGGACGGCCCCTTCCTGTCCCAGCATGACTGCGCTCCAGTGCACAAAGCGTCGCTCCATAAAGACATGGATGAGGAGTTTGGTGTGGAGGAACTGGACTGGCCTGCACAGAGTCCTGAGCTCAACCCGATAGAACAGCTTTGGGATGAATTAGAGCGGAGACTGAGAGCCAGGCCTTCTCGTCCAACATCAGTGCCTGACCTCACAAATGAGCTTCTAGAAGAATGGGCAAAAATCCCCATAAACACACTCCTAAACCTTGAGGAAAGCCTTCCCAGAAGAGCTGGAGCTGTTAGAGAGGGTGGGCCGACTCCAGATTAAACCCCACGGGTTAACAATGGGGAGATCATGTGTGTGTAGAGGCGGCGCTACACTTTTGGGGATATAGTTAATTACAGCGGTTTACACTGACATACTCGTCTCTGATCACAGAAAACCTGCTGAAGTGGAACACCAAAACTGCTTGTGATGTGAAAAGTGCTGAACAAATAAACTTTAACTGAAGTTTAGCAGTCATTATGAAAACACAGGAGCTGGACTGACCAATCAGAGTCAAGCATGGCAGTGTCCCGCATTAGTCACGATCCCCTGGAACTATATTCTGTATCTGTAGACAAAAAAAGATTTGCATGAGAAAAATGCCTGAAATTTCATAATGCTTATGTTTGTACTGACTGTGTGTATTTATTTTCTGAGTCATGCACTTATCTTGACAAATACAAACCAGCGCATACAAATAAAGCCGTGTGACATTTACAGAAGTCATCTAAAGAACGAGCTAAAGGTCTCAGAAACAGAGATCATGTCTAATGCTGTTTGTTTGGTTCAACACCGCTGGTTAACTGAGAAGAACTCACATCAGCCAATCCTAATAATCACACAAAGGTCATTTTTTCAAATCAAAATATGATCGGAAAAATATTAATCATGCATAAACATTTGAACTGACTGACAGCCCTTGTTTAAACACACATCAAATCAACCAGCAAGGACAAACAGCAGGTTTTATTTTTAGCATGTTGTTAGCGTTCTTGAGACCCGTGTTGTTTTTGTGACAGATTAGTAAGTATTTTACAGCCAATCCCTGTGATATTAGCAGACTCTTCCGTCAGGGTCTGGGAGCTGTTTAAACAGTGAAGTAATGCGATCTCCATTCAAATACACTCGAGTTAACAGAGCGAGAGGAAGCGGTGAGTATGAGCGGCATCGAGCACATTCTCGGCCTGCCATCGCCTCAAACGCTCCAATCATCAACTCTGACGCAAAACCCCCACCGTGACCAATAGGTGATGGTCGAGAGATGACATCTAATAGATGCTTTTAAAAGTCAACACACATTAAAATACAAGTGTTTAATGCCCGTTCCTGGTCTTACTGTGAACGATGGATCACGTATGCTTCGTTCCGACTGCCCACTTTAAACCTTCTACTAATTATGAGTACCTTTACAGCATGTCAACGAGCGGCCATTAGAGCATGTGTTAGTAGAATACTTGTAGTTAGTTGTGGACCATCAAAATAAAACAAAGACACAATATTTTAGTTGCACTTGAATGTAATCCTTCCCTAAGGATGCATTTACAAATTCTTCTTACTTTTCATTCTGGTATTTAACACTCAATTTTCATGATCCAACTCATTCCTGGCGAATAGAATCATGTTTTTTTGTTTTGTTAATTCAATATCTTGTTATTTTAGAATATCCAATATCAGAAATGTGTCCAATTGTAGAAGTAAAATGGGTTGCAAATTTCACACTAACCCTAATTGTTCCAAGATCTCGCCGGCCCCAGATTATTGTTCAACATTCACTGCACGCTAAAACATCACAGTCTTACTACAGTCCCTGACAAAAGTCTTGTCGTTTATCTATTTTCTAGAAATACCTGATATTAACCTGACTTTTAATTAATCAATTGGTGTTAGAAATAGCTCATATGAAAAGCTAAAACCCTCCCAAATGATGTTTAATGCACTGAAATAAATAATGTTCACAGAAAAAATATTTATCATTTAATCAAGACGGAAAGGTCAAATTTTGGCAAGACAAAAGTTTTTTCGCCTATACAGAAATTGAACAAATTTACTGCAAATACAAAAATATGTCAGCAAATTAAGTTGTGGTGCTGTGAGATTCAAATGTAATATCTTGTATGACTTCCATGAGCTTGAAGGACTGCATCCATGCGGTTTGGCAAGGATTCATACAATTTATTGATGAAGTCATCAGGAATAGCTAAGAAAGCAGTCTTGCATGCCTCCCAGAGTTCATCAATATTCTTTGGTTTCGTCTTCCATGCGTCCTCTTTCATCCTACCCCACATATGCTCAATGATGTTCATGTCTGGTGACTGGGCTGGCCAATCCTGGAGCATCTTGATCTTCTTCGCCTTGAGGAACTTTGATGTGGAGATGGAAGTATGCGATGGAGCACCGTCCTGCTGCAGAATTTGGCCTCTTTTATGGTTGGGAATATAAGAGGTAGCTAAGATTTCTTGGTATTTTAGACTATTGATGTTGCCTTCCACCCTGCAGATCTCTCACACACCCCCATACTGGATGTAACCCCAGACCATGATTTTTCCGCCACCAAACTTCACTGTTTTCTGGGTGAATCTCGGATCCATTCGGGCTCCAGTAGGTCTCCTGCAATATTTGCGGTGACTGTGGTGTAATTCAACAGAAGATTCATCTGAAAAATCCACCTTCTGCCACTTTTCCAGCGTCCATCCTTTTAGCAGGCTGTGGGCCTTGGCAAATGCCACACGGTTTTTCAATTGTCTTTTGTTTAGTGCTGGCTTCTGGGCACTGATTCGACCATGGAGGCCATTTCGAGACAGAATCCGACAAACTGTTCTGGTTGACACAGGGACTTCAGGTGACCAGGTCTCGTGGAGCTCTGCTGCAGTGGAAAATGGGCTGGCCTTGGATTTTTGAGCCAACAAACGGTCCTCTCGAGCAGTTGTCTTGCGGGGTCTGTCTTGTCAAAAACGTCTCCAGTCTCTTCAAATCTTTTTTTTATCCTCTGTACTTGACGCGGAGACACATTGAAGGTGTCTGCCACATCAGCAGTGGATCTGGTCTTCAGCCTCTTGATAATCAAAACTTTAGTCTCTGGGAGAATCTTAGGCATGTTTGCAGAGGTCTAGTTGCAGTTGATGTGAAGGTCTAGTGTACTGGGGTTCTTTTTATACACACTTGAGACCTAATTGATCCAATATTAGTCACAGGTGAAGCTCATATGACAAGGTGACAACACTTATGTCTTTGCAAAAATTGACTCAGTGGGCTTTACCAAGCTGTGAATATTAGAATACTTTTTGAAAGTTTAGTTTTTCACGGAAACATTATCACAAAAGCTGGTGGGATTAAAATGAGCCATTTCTTGTAAACAAATCTTGATTAAAAATATATTTCAGCGGCACTTTAGGTCAATTTGTACACAAGCGACATGACTTTTGTCAGGGACTGTAGATCTGGACAAACTGAGCATCATTAGACAGATTTAATCCGTCAATATTTGACCACTCTTTATCAATCATTTCATAATGTCAGAAGTCCAACATAATCTGTATTTTTTTAATATTTTGAAGAGAATATTAACACTCATGTCTCCTGCAGTTTATTTGTGTTCACATGCATGCATCCATTAGGGCTCAAAAGTGCGCATAGTTTGAGAAATATAGATTTATTATCACATTTGCAAAATATTTCATCATACAGAATACCCTTTCTATTCATGAGTTTAAAGTTTAAAGTGTTTTGGTCCAATATGAGTAACTTTGCAACATGATTAATTACAATGTTAGCACATAGTAATAAAGGCCACCTAATATAAAGCGGGTCCCGAACTTCTGTGATTTTTTTTTATCCATATAATGAAAGTCAATGTTGTTCGAACGTTTAAAATATATTTTTGTGTGTGTGTGTGTGTGTGTGTCCTTTTGTGGATCAGAATCAGAATGAAACATTTCTTTAACTTAAGATGTTTTAAGTAACATTTATTCTGAACATTTCCTAACTAATGTCCTCATGGTGTGGGATCTTTATTAGAGAACGTGTTTACAGCCGATCATTTCAAATGGGAACGCAGCAAAAAATGTGTGCTTTCTCAGCATTTATGTCTTTTTTTCAACACAAACATTAAACATTCAATGCAACACACTTTCACAAAAAGTGAAAAGGCACATCTTTGTACCTTACTAACCCCTAAATGGTACATATTAGTACCTTTTTGGTTTTGTACCTTAGGGTACCGCCCTAGTGACAGCACTGTACCTTTTTTTCTGACAGTGCACTAAACATTCTTACATCAAGACACATTTACTGGAGAAGCAAAATGACTGAAGGTATTAGGTTTTGATTTCTGAGATTGAAAAGTGAAGTTTATGAAATCTGAACTCAAGCATGAACCCAAAGGACAGAACGCTGTGATGTTTGACTAGATGGAGTGCATGTTTTCGTCTTGGAAAGCTCACAACGACTCCTTCCACGGCCAGAGCGATTACCTGAAGAAATAAAAGGCTGAGAGCGAACGATGAGTAAAAACGGAGAGCCGACGCTCTGATGCACACCAGTGGAATCCGACAAACAAACATCTCAGTGACACGTTACAGAAGAGCCTCTCCTCGTTCTGACGAGGACCATAAGTGGAAAGATCTGCTGAAATTCAACATCCACGTTCATTTGAGAACACCAGTGCAAAGAAAAGAACAAAAGCCCTGCGCACCTTTGAAGAGTTGCCATTTTTTCACCCTGGTGTTTAGAGAACATTTGTTTGAACGTTCATTTCAAACAGGCTTTACTTCAAGTGTAAGATGCAGAACTGAGCTGTCGGCCTTCACCTCCCACAATACCCATAGCCGATTCCATATCTAAACCTCATTATTGGGGAATTCACATCCTGTAGCATTAGCACATATGATACATCAACGTTTTCATGCGCTGGGACTACGGCTGTATGTGATTAAAATACATTTACTCCACCAGTCACAAGAATTACGTCCCTGTTCTTTCATTTTGATGGCTTGAAGGTAATCATTCACACAAAAATCTCCATTCTGTCATCATTTCCTCACTACCAATACTTTAAAACTGTCTTTTTTGTCTGTGGAAGATGTTTAACAGAATGTCTGAGCTGCTTTCTTCGCATGGGGTAAAAAAAGCATTATAAAAAGAGTCAATGTGCCAAAATTAATTAGGAAAATCGAAATGGTTCATGAGCAGATATGGCTTCTCAGACGTTCTTCTTCGACTCTTTCTAATGCCGTTCATGGTTTTCTTTCTTCTCCCGACCCCAAAAAAAACACATTTTGATCTGTTTTTGTTTAACCAATGAAAGTCATTGGGGTTCGAAGCAACATCAGACCCCATTGTATGGACGAATATATATATTTTTCCTAAAAAGATTTGGTTGAACAGTAGAAAGAGAGTCATTCAGGTTTGGAGCGCATTTAGAGAAATGTCATTTCCTGGTGAACTCTTCCTTGTTCGAATATGCAAATCCTAAATAGGGTAAGTCACATTTTGTGTTAATTTTGGACCTCGTATCAAAGTGTTTTTTCATCCTTCGTCTGATTGCCGAAGAGTAAACGATGTTTAGATTATACGATAGCCTTTACAGGAATTCGAGCCCATGACGTAAGTACAATTTGATTCTCATGAAATGTATTGTTTTAATAGAAAAAAAGCCCTAATTTCTAAGAAACAAACTCCAAATGTAAGTTTAGAAGAGGCCTAAATAGCGTAAGGACTAATATGGTGAGTCTTGTTTGTCTAATTGGCAAGCGGCTCTGATTAGTAAACAGTAAAAAATGTGGTATTCCAAAGAAATGGCAGAGCGAAGGTCACCAGCATTATATTTTGTTAAACGGCGCAATGTTCTAGCGCCTCGCCAAAGGAGCTGTAAACCGAGATTATTCTGGTGTTTGATAACACACAGGCTATTTCCACTCCAACACATCTAATATAGCACTACCTTATAAGTGTATGGCCTATAAGGTCCCTCTAGAGTTGTGTTTCTTTTCACTTTAAGAGTCAGATGAAGAACTCGGCGTGCAGAATCTCTGAGGAAAGGCCATCGTGGAAAACGCACATGGGCTCTCTGCATACACTCACAGAGAGTGTCGGTCACACATGCAGCGTGTGGAAGCAGAAGAGCGCGGTGACGCGTGTACGGCCGGCTTATCTGTTCTTCACTCGCTTTAATTTATGCTCAAACCTCCAACACAAGCACAGCTCCTGCCAGTGGAATCCAGTCTGACCTGGAGCCACAGGAGGAAACTTCACTCCTGAATCCCTCGAGCCCAGAGACGCTTCACTTCTACACAAGACATCAGCGCAGAGAGCTTTAAATATGAACTCACTCAACACTCAACTGGCTTGAGGGAATAATGACACCCCAGCTGACCAAAATATTTCCTAAGAATTGCTAATGTTCCCATTAAGTTACAAAAAACATTATATTTCTGAACAGTCAAAACGTGCATTTAAAGCTGTGGTTCTGTTTTTTTTCTCTAGGTTTGGTTGTGTTTATGAGGCGCAGTATAACATGTCTTAATACTTCTGTATTGTTCTTCTATTCTCCCTTTATTCCACACCGCTGTCTGTGCTCTGAACGGCTCGTTTGCTTCCTGCTTCTATGAAGCCCCTCCCTCTGAAAAACGCAATGCTCTAAGATTGGTCAGATGGCCAAATGAAGTTTCCTGTATTTTTATTGGCTGAAGCACAGGTTAAGGCCACACCCCTTCCCATTATGAGCAGAAGTCCCATCTGCGGAGACTAGCGAGGGTTTATGATGTCACCAACCCAGGAAGAAGCTCGTTGTAGTCCAAACCGGCCATTTTTGTAGGCAATAAACTGCCGTAACTTTAAAAGGCAATATCTCCGTTTGCAGTGAACTTTCAGCGCTGTAACAGAGACTGTTTATGCTCAAGCAGCAACATCACACACAACGTTCTGAAAGAATTTTTTTTTTTTTAAACGTTAGATGAGCATCAAACTAAAGTGATATGTGAATAATGTTTTTGGTGCTAACATTTTAAGAACATTATTAAGTCTTTCCCCGCCAAACACAGAATTTTCCGTTATTTGTGAGAAAAGGCTTCCCGGCCAGACACGAAACATTCTGTGTTTCCGGGTTTCCCCTGTCAGACGATAGGAACACCAACCTTTCGGTTTGTGGACAACCTACATTAACCCTCTAGGCGTCACGGTCGAGTTTACTCGACAAGATGCGTCACTGAATAAAACGGCAGATTTTGTCAAATAGGGTGTCAAATTTCATTCAACCTCCCCTCCACTAGATGGTAGACATGTCGTACTTCATCCCTGACTCATACAAACATCATGATTCTATACAAAATATACGAGCAAGAGCGCATTGAATCAGTGTAAACAAAAGCGGAGCTGACGTGCGAGTGAGCTGTTTTATCAGAGCATCGTCAACGTCAGCAAGTATTTGCATTCGATTATTATTACTATTATTATTTTCTAATGGCATCAATAAAGCTTACCCGCAATGAAGTGTTGGGTCTTCTATTCAATGTTTCCCGGGGTCCGAGTGTTCATCGCGAAGTTAGCAGGTGTGTTAGTGTTGAGAACGCGGCGGCCGCGGGAGATTTTTGCCGCGCTCACCATGAAGCGCGCGTCTTCTCACCACGCGCATCTCCGCGATCGCGGCGACAGTATTGTGGTGGAGACTTTATCTAACGTCACTGGGTATGTTAGAAGAGGTCGAAGTATTCATGAGCAAGTTCGAGGGAAACGTGGAGGCAGGGTGGGGAGTCAAAATTACAATAACAGTGGTCCAGGCTGTGCACACTCGGCGGCCGCGCGAGGCAGATCTGGACGCGAGCAGACGCGCTGTGACACGGGGCAGGGGGCTATTATGCATAATATATCATATATAATATATATGTGCCCTATATATGGAATCAGAGTGCTTACTGTATGTAGTAAATGGAAAATCTACAGCAAAGGGCAAACCGCTACATGCATTCGGTTTGTTTCTACCATTTATTAGTAATGATTTACACAGTTTGTTTTCTATTGACTATTTACCTGAACATTCAGTATTGTGCAATATAGCACACAGAAGGTGAGGGACATTTTGGGGGGAAAGAAGTGCTGCATTTATCATTTAAACATTTGGCTTTTCATGAAAATTCTATAATCCAAGATTGCACCCACGTTATGACATCATAATATGCAAATTAGATGGGAAAATGTAATCTCTACATAAACTTATGGTCCTCCTTAATATTTCTCTTATTTACAGAAAGTTTCTATCTTTTATCACTTTTAAGATATAGCCTTTTAAAATAAAGATGTCACAATCGAACGTTTTAGGAAAAAACCTCTGGCGCCTAAAGGGTTAACCACCGAGCCAATGCCGCCCCAAACAAGACAACAACTTTTACTTGTCTAGTAAATGTTTCTTAAAGGGATAGTTCGTCCCAAAAATGAAAATTAGATGTTGATCTGCTGACCACCCAACATGTAGGTGTGTTTGTTTCTTCAGGAGAACACAAATGAAGATTTTTTACTTAACCATTGGTCATATAATGATGTGAATGGGTAACAATTCTATGAGAGTAAAACAAACCTGCTGCTCGTGATGACACACTGATGTCTTAAGACACGAACCGATCGGTTTCTGTGAGAAACACAACAGTATTTGTGTTATTTTTACCTCATATTCGTGTCTTAAGACATCAGTGTGTCGTCACGAGCAGCAGGGTGTGTGTGTGTGTGTTCTCTAAGCATGTTTTTTTTCCAGATCTTTCACCATTAGAAAACATTTGGCGCATCATAAAGAGGAAGATGCGATAAAGAAGACCTAAGACAGTTGAGCACTAGAAGCCTGAATTAGACAAGAATGGACAACATTCCTATTCCTAAACTTGAGCAGCTCGTCTCCTCAGTGCCCAGACGTTTGCAGACTGATATAAACAGAAGAGGGGATGACACACAGGGGGAAACATGGCCTTGATAAACATGTGTTGATGCTGTGAAATTTAACAATCAACTTATTTATCCTTTAAAATGATAAGTTTTCTCAGTTTAAACATTTGATATGTCATCTCTGTTGTATTCTGAATAAAACAGTGTCCCAACTTTTTTTTGGAATCGATTATGTAGGTCATAATGTTATGCCTGATCAGTGATCATGATCAGGCTCAGTTTTGGGTGAACTATCCCTTAAATGTAAGAATGTTTAGCTATTTTGACTAGAAACAAGACAAAAATGCTAAGTAAGAAGAGCTTTTTCCCAGTGTCGCCGGCCGACCTCTGACCTGGGGTATTAGTTTCACGTGAACGGACAGAGAAAACAGATCAGGGCTAAAACGAGAGAAGCGAGGCTTTGTTTAACAGAACGATATACGCACACCTGCCACGTCTCTAAAGAACACAACACTTTCTGACGGGATGTGACACAAAAGGGATGAGAAATAAATGCATTGTTTTAACACCCAATAAAACTCCATCTTCAGTCGGACGCGGCACAAAGGAGAGGCTGCGTTTGTGTGGCCGAGCGGAGGTTTACACAGGGCACAAAGTTTAAACAAACCTAAGACTTTCTGGATCATTATTCCTGCTGGGCTCGCGCCTGCTGGACTGTGAAAGAGGATGTGGCGCTTTTACAGTATTTCTGTAGCATGAGGGCTGATTTATTCTATTATTCCACTCTCATTAAACGGAGGAGGTGACAGAAGACCCGACAGCCCGAATCAAGGCTTGTTTTCATTACGAGCTTCAGTTTTATACACTGTAACATGTTAAGACTTTAAAAGCCGTTCCACTGGGTGAATAAGTAAAACTTTTGTAACGAATGATGATTGACCTTTAGAAACGTTGCTTACACTTTACAATAAGCTTTCATTTGTTAACATTAGTTTGCATTAGTTAACATGAACACTTCTACAGCATTACTGATACTTTTTAAGATCAAAAGTTGCATGTTAACATAAAAGTCTATGAAGTTAAAAGAGACGATTTGAGGTAAAAAGGCAGACGAACTCTTAGAGAGCACAATGCTGAGACCAAATGCTCTTCTTATTTAGTATTGTTGTCTTATTTCCAGTCCAAACATCTAAATATTCTTAAATCAGTAAAACGACATGAGATATTTCGGTAACACTTTATGTTAAGGTTCAGTTATTAACTATTAACTAGTGTCTTATGATCATGCATATTACTGGGATATTGTCTGTTTATTAGCACTTATAAAGCTCAAATTAATGCCTTATTCTGCATGAGCTTATTCTACATCCCTTAATCCGACCCAATACCTAAACTTAAACGCTACAAAAACTACCTTACTAACTATTAATAAGCAGTAAATTAGGAGATTATGAGGCAGAAGTCGGAGTTAATAGTGAATATGTGTTCCCTATACTGAAGTGATACCAATATTTGTATAACAATTATAATAATCAGCACAACATTCATGGTCGTGACAGGTCTAGTTATCTTCCTTGTTAACCTCAGAAAAACTGTATATTTAAATTAATTTCTTGAATGAGTAAATACATCTTACTTTTTACAGTGGTTTACCCTGTTCCTGAAAGTGCCAATACTCTTTCTAAAGGAAAGGACTTGTTTCTAAGAGCATCAGTGCCTTTCTCTTCTGCCGCTATCCTCCAATAACCGTTGGAGATCTTATTCTATATTAATGTTATTCTCTGCCGAGTTTCTGCGAGAGCTGATGCTATAAACAGCAGGATATGGGACAGTGGCTGCGGCGCAGTCATTCAGACATTTATTTACTTTTAATTTGCAGAACTAAACCAACATCATTACTGAATATTCAACCCTGAGAAAAGCATTGAAACAAAATAGAGATTTATCATGTGACAGTGACACACACACACACACACACACACACACACAGTGTGAGATCGGCCTGTTTTGTGGTTGACGGAGTATCTGAAGCTCATGTAAAGGCTCCGCCCTCTACTGGAAGGGAGGCGGGGATCAGCAGAGCTCATTTGCATGTAAAGGGACACACACAAAAATGGCGTGTTTTTGCTCAAACCCATTTAGAAGCAAATTTGACACTATAATAAATTATCTGTGGGTGTTTTGAGCTTCACACACACACACATTCCAGGGACACCAGATATTTATATTACATCTTGTGAAAAGGGGCATTATATCTGCCATTTAAATGTGGATTACATACTCTATAATCATTTAAATGTGGATTACATACTCTATAATCATTTAAATGTGGATTACATACTCTATAATCATTTAAATGTGGATTACATACTCTATAATCATTTAAATGTGGATTACATACTCTATAATCATTTAAATGCATTAATCAGGATAGCATCTCTGTGTGTCAGTGGAGGGAGAGATGATGAAAAAGTGCCTCTGACTGTCAGCATCTGAAGAACTGGCTCATCTGCACTCCAATGTCAGCTTTAAAAGAGTGTCTTCAAAACACACACACACACACACACACACACACACACACACACACACACACACACACACACACACACACACACACACACATTTGTTTTTGTAAAATGTGGGGACTCTCCATAGGCGTAATGGTTTTTTACTGTACAAACCGTATTTTCTATCCCTTTATACTGCCCCTAAACCTACCCATCACACACACACACACACACACACACACACACACACACACACACACACACACACACACACACACACACACGCACACACACACACACACACACGACTCATCTGCGCTCGTCTCCGTCAGCTTGAGATCGTCTTCTAAACCACCAGGACCTCGATGGTCATTTCAGCACATGCTTTAATGGCAGTGAGTTAAGACATGAGCGGCTCCTCTAACGTTCAGAACAACCTTCTGCTGTTAGAAAGACTTAATAAACACGTCCCTAGTTTTACTGCAGTGAATGTAAGATAAGAACAAATCAAGATGGCATCATTGATTCTGTTGTTTTCTTGTTTATCACTGTGACGCTGCTTCTGAATATAGATATAATATATCAGAAGGATAGAGGAGCAGAAGATATGAGCTGTTGATCTCCGAGCACTTCAGCACGGCAAACAATGCTCTTCTTATTTAGTGTTTCTGTCTTGTTTCCAGTCTAAATATCTAAATATTCTTAAATCAAGATGCATTTACTAGATCAGTAAAACCACATGAGATATTGTTTCTTGTTTTCTTAAAAATCAAATCTAAATTAAGTGAGCTTTTGCTTAAACAGGCAAAATGATCTGCCAATGGGGTGAGAAAAATAATCTTATTTCTGATTGAAATCTTGTCTCTTGTTTCCGTCCCAAACAGAAATAAGATTATTTTTCTCACCCCATTGGCAGATCATTTGGCCTGTTTAAGCAAAAGCTCACTTCATTTAGATTTTATTCTCAACAAAACAAGAACAAATATCTTATGTAATTTTACTGATCTGGATTTAAGAATTGTTAGACATTTGGACTGGAAAAAAGAAAAAAATACTAAATAAGAAGAGCATATTGCAGTGTGTGTCTGTAATCCTTGACTTCCTCGGCCTCGCGGAGGGCTTCACTAATGGCTTTCTTTTCAAATGACCGCTTTGGTACTCGACTTCAGAAGAGAGGCCCAAGCATGAAATTCAATTACGCAGCACACGCTCGGGCCGGTCCGGTGTTAATCCCCAGCATAACCTCAGGATTTCCAGTCCCAAAACTCAGCCTTTGTGCCAAGATCGACAGGTGAGGACTGCGACACGGATATACTGAGGGATCATTCTGCACCGCAAAATATGCTTTCCTTACTCAGTGTTTTTGTCTTGTTTCTAGTCAAAGATTGAATAATTCTTAAATCAAGAAGTATTTACTAGACAAGAACAAGTAATTGTCTTGTTTTGGGGAAAAATAACTCTAAATGAAGAGAGTTTTTGCTTAAAATAAGATAAATAATCTGCCAATGGGGTGAGAAAAATAATCTTGTTTTCTGTTTGAATTAAGATTATTTTTTTGGCAGATTATTTATCTTATTTTAAGCAAAAACTCTCTTCATTTTGAGTTATTTTCCCCAAAACAAGACAATAATTTGTGCTTGTCTAGTTAATGTTTCTTAAATGTAAGAATTTTTAGATATTTTGACTAGAAACAAGACAAAAGTACTAAGTAAGAAGAGCATGTTTTGCTGTCCGTCTTTCCTGACACTGATTACTGCACTCATAGAGTAAAGCACAGTCTCTGTCCCAGAACTCAATCCGGCGGGTCAATGGACGGACCGCCAAGAAATGCAGAGGAGTTTTCCTGAGCGGGAACACACTTCCACCGCCAGTGTGTGTTCGACTGCAGGCCAAGTGTGATGAACGCCGGGGAATCTGAAGCCAGATTTGGGAGTCGGGCTTGTTGGCTGTTGTTATGACTCCATGACCCGCTGGTGGAGATTTGTGTCACTGACGACATGATCTCAAGTCTCCAGACTTTTGGGATTCGCAAACAAAACATGTGAGAACCACTGGGAACACACTGCAAAAAATGCTCTTCTTACTCAGTATTGTTGTCTTGTTTCCAGTCCAAATATTCTTAAATCAAGATGCATTTACATAAGTAAAACGACATGAGATATTTTTTCTTGTTTTCTGGGGAAACATATCAAAATGAAGAGAGTTTTTGCCTAAAACAGGAAAAAATAATCTGCCAATGGGGTGAGAAAAATAATCAGATTTCTGTTTGGAAACAAGAAACAAGATTATTGTTCTTGTTTTAAGCAAAAACTCACTTCATTTTCATTTGACTTTTAAACAAAACATGAAAAAATATCTTGTCGTTTTACTGATCTAGTAAATGCATCTTGATTTAATTGTAAGATATTTAAACTATACACCCATCACACAAAATTGTACCTTAAGGGGTACAACAGCTGGGGAAGTACCCTTAAAAGGACAACTTTGTGCCATTTTTACCACAAAAAGAATCATAGTAGTACATTGGGACACGCACGTGTACTCAAAGGTACTAATATGCACCTTTTAAGAGTAAAAAAGGTACAAAGATGTCCTTTACTACATTTTTTTATGTAAATGGTTAATGGGTGCATAACATTGTGGTAATAATAATCTTGATTCTAGAATTACGTCATCTCTTAATTGATGACGAGGGTACATTATTTCTTGTTCCTGAAGCGTTTAACTCGGATATACGGCACTATAGAGAAGAGGACTAGTGCCACTTATCCTTATGCAGACACAAAATGAATAAATCGTATAACTAAAAAAAAAAATCAACCAAGGAAAATAATGTATTTTCACTCCACAGATTTATCCATCACTACACAATTATTGAGAGACTGATGACATTAATTTACTCATTCAATCCTTTGCTCAACTTTACGTGTCTTTCTTCCAATGAACATAAGAAGAGGAACTTTGAATGATGTGCCAGCCACACTATTTACATCCTGTTACAATAAATTGGACTGAAGCTTTCAAGCTACAAAATGATGCAAAATTATTATAAAAGTAGTTCCAGTGAAAGGAACTCTTAATGCTTCACCAAGACATTTTGGACAATTTCACGCTCCTGTCTTTGTGGGATCAGTTTGTGGACGGCCCCTTCCTGCCCCAGCATGACTGCGCTCCAGTGCACAAAGCGTCGCTCCATAAAGACATGGATGAGGAGTTTGGTGTGGAGGAACTGGACTGGCCTGCACAGAGTCCTGAGCTCAACCCGATAGAACAGCTTTGGGATGAATTAGAGCGGAGACTGAGAGCCAGGCCTTCTCGTCCAACATCAGTGCCTGACCTCACAAATGAGCTTCTAGAAGAATGGGCAAAAATCCCCATAAACACACTCCTAAACCTTGAGGAAAGCCTTCCCAGAAGAGCTGGAGCTGTTAGAGAGGGTGGGCCGACTCCAGATTAAACCCTACGGGTTAACAATGGGGAGCTCATGTGTGTGTAGAGGCGACAGCACAACACTTCTGGCAATATAGTGTATATTCAAGTCCACATGTCATCGCAACATAACCTTTCCAGCGGTTAAGAGCTGTAGTTTGGTTAACAATGCTTTTGGGAAACCTCAGACTCGACTTGTACATCATTTGACATGTCTCCTTTTTGTTCCATGGAGGTTCCAGCGGGTTTGAAATGGCATGAAGGTGAGTACAGGAAGAGATTTGAATGTATTTTTGGGAGGGAGCGACTCCAACATGCCCCTTGAGATCTTATCTGATTCTTTGAGTCGATGTGAATTCCCATCCGTCAGTCTCAGCGGGGAGTGAACATTACAGGCCACAAATCTCAGCTGATGGTTTGCATTTAAATCAGTCACATGTAAACATGAACTCGCCTCGTTGTGGCCTTTTGCGCAACGCGATTGCTCTTATTTTAGCCGATCCAAATGCAGCGATGATGGAAGAAGTCCAAATAAATAACCCTTGGAACGGATCCAGAACTTGGGGAAACCCCTTCAGATGGTCAAACCAGCGGCCATCAGTTTCAGAGCCTTGTCCATGTCTGTATCTGGGAAAAGGGTCGGGCTGATTTTCTGCTCATCCTGTGGGAGTTCGGAGAAGATCTGGGATGCCAGCTTTGACCCGCAGAGAGAACGCCACGAAACAGGGCCATTCATCAGTTTTCCAGACCTGGGGCTTCAGCAAATCAGGATCTTGAGCGTATGACATTTAAGGGCTCAAGGGAAAAAAGGTCTAATTTCACACATGCACATTCCCAGGACATGTAAAGTCCACATTTCCCGCTCAGTTAGTTTATTTGTGTGACTGGATTAGCAAATATACACACGTGTGCCATACAGGCCGGGAATCCTTCGCATAACTTTGCATGCTACTAAACTTACACTGCAAAAAAAAAAAAATGCTTTTCTTAGTTAGTATTAATGTCTTGTTTTTAGTCAACATTTCTAAAAAAAATTACATTAAGAAACATTTACTAGACAAGAAAAAAATATTGTCTTGTTATGGGTAAAAATAAAAAAAAATTAGCGTAAAATAGGCAAATTAATCTTGTTTTAAGCAAAAGCTCTCTTAATTTTGAGTTATTCTTTCCCAAAACAAGACAATTACTTTTGCGTGTCTAGTAAATACTTCTTGTATTAAGAATTTTTAGATGTTTGGTCTAGAAACAAGACAAAAATACTGAGTAAGAAAAGCATTTGTTTGCAGTGTAAATTGGATGCAAATACCATCTTTTTTTCCTCAGTGTTTCTCTCGTTTTTCAGAAACAAAATGACCAGATATTAGTATACATGTTTGTATGACTGTGTTTAAAACGAGAACACACATCAACTAATGGAGTCAGAAAAATACCCTTGTTTTCCATTTGAATTAAGTTTATTTTTTTGGACTCCATTGGCAGATATTTGTTCATGTTTTAAGGATAAAGTCAAATATAATATTGCTTCTCCTGTAAATGTATCTTGATTTAAGAGTGTTTAGATATTTATGCTGGACAACAAGACAGAAAAACATAGAGGAAGAAAATAACTGTTAGCAGCGTGTGACACTGTGATGATTTATGATGTTTGTAGTTTCAAAAAGCAGTGAAGCTTGGCTGCGAAGTTCCTTAGAAATCAGTTTATTGGGAAAGAGAAGTGCTGTAATGTTTTGCTAACCTTTCAAACTCTTGTAATCCTGCCACTGATGGCTTGTAACATCATAAGCAAGTATGCTGCCCTTCTCTGAACTATAAATCATACGCTTAGACTAGAATTAATCTGAAGGCAGAAGCGCTCCGTTGTGCGGATGAATGTCAGTGTGGGAAAAACAAAAGAGCGGCAGGGAGTCACATGGGTCGCACGGCTCCCAGAGGCCCAGTCCGCTCCATCCATCTCTATTTTCTGTTCCTTCCATTCCTGTATCGAGAACGGGCTTCTCTGGAAAACTGGCTGCGATTAAACGGACGGCGGTGTTTCTTAAGCTGACAGCTGTGTATACATCGATTATACACAAACAATTCACAGACCTGAACGTCAAAAGCAACAAGTAGCTTTTCAAAAGTGTTTTAAAAAACATTCTCGAAAAATGCAGCTGAAGAGCACAGGCGTGTAATAACAGGCAGAAATGTTTATGTGCAGAGCATACAGAGATCACAGAAAACAACATCATACTCATACCGTGATGTTTACATGTTGAGATCAACACGCCAGGCTTCGACACACCCAAATCAACACGCCCAAAACAACACGCTCAAATCGACACACTCAAATCAACACGCTCAAATCAACACCTTCAGATCAACATGCTCAAATCAACACCTTCAGATCAACACGCCCAAATCAACACGCTCAAATCAACACCTTCAGATCAACATGCTCAAATCAACACCTTCAGATCAACACGCCCAAATCAACACCTTCAGATCAACACGCCCAAATCAACACGCTCAAATCAACACCTTCAGATCAACACGCCCAAATCAACACACTCAAATCAACACGCCCAAATCAACACGCTCAAATCAAAACCTTCAGATCAACATGCTCAAATCAACACCTTCAGATCAACACGCTCAGATCAACATGCTCAGATCAACACGCCCAAAACAACACACTCAAATCGACACACTCAAATTAACATGCTCAAATCAACACCTTCAGATCAACGCGCTCAAATCAACACGCCCAAATCAACATGCCCAAACCAACACGCTAAGATCAACACGCTCAGATCAACACGCCCAAATCAACACGCTAAGATCAACACGCTCAGATCAACACGCTCAAATCAGCACGCCCAAATCAACACGCTCAGATCAACACGCCCAAACCAACACACTCAGATCAACACGCTCAGATCAACACGCTCAGATCAACACACTCAAATCAACACGCTAAGATCAACACGCTCAGATCAACACGCTCAGATCAACACGCCCAAATCAACACGCCCAAATCAACACGCCCAAACCAACACGCTCAGATGAACACGCTCAGATCAACACGCTAAGATCAACACGCTCAGATCAACACGCTAAGATCAACACGCTCAGATCAACATGCTCAGATCAACACGCTCAGATCAACACGCCCAAACCAACACACTCAGATCAACACGCTCAGATCAACACGCTCAGATGAACACGCCCAAACCAACACACTCAGATCAACACGCCCAAACCAACACACTCAGATCAACACGCTCAGATCAACACGCTCAGATCAACACGCCCAAACCAACACACTCAGATCAACACGCTCAGATCAACACGCTCAGATGAACACGCTCAAATCAACACGCTAAGATCAACACGCTCAGATCAACATGCTCAGATCAACACGCTCAGATCAACACGCCCAAATCAACACGCCCAAACCAACACGCCCAAACCAACACGCTCAGATCAACACGCTCAGATCAACACGCTCAAATCAACACGCTCAGATCAACACGCCCAAATCAACACGCCCAAACCAACACGCTCAGATCAACACGCTCAGATCAACACGCTCAGATCAACACGCTCAAATCAACACGCCCAGATCAACACGCTCAGATCAACACGCTCAAATCAACACGCTCAGATCAACACGCCCAAACCAACACGCCCAAACCAACACGCTCAGATCAACACCTTCAGATCAACACGTCCAAACCAACACGCTCAGATCAACACGCTCAGATCAACAAGCTCAAATCAACACCTTCAGATCAACACGCTCAAATCAACACCTTCAGATCAACATGCTCAAATCAACACCTTCAGATCAACGCGCTCAAATCAACACGCCCAAATCAACACGCCCAAACCAACACGCTAAGATCAACACGCTCAAATCAACACATTCAGATCAACACGCCCAAATCAACACGCTCAGATCAACACGCTCAGATCAACACGCCCAAATCAACACGCCCAAACCAACACGCTAAGATCAACACGCTCAAATCAACACGCTCAGATCAACACGCCCAGATCAACACGCTCAGATCAACACGCTCAGATCAACACGCCCAAATCAACACACCCAAATCAACACGCTCAGATCAACACGCTCAAATCAACACGCCAAAATCAACACGCTCAGATCAACACGCCCAAACCAACACGCTCAGATCAACACGCTCAAATCAACACGCTCAAATCAACACGCCCAAATCAACACGCCCAAACCAACACGCTCAGATCAACACGCTCAGATCAACACGCTCAGATCAACACGCCCAAATCAACACGCCCAAACCAACACGCTCAGATCAACACGCTCAGATAAACACGCGCAGATCAACACGCTCAAATCAACACGCCCAAATCAACACGCTCAGATCAACACGCTCAAATCAACACGCTCAGATCAACACGCTCAAATCAACACGGTCAGATCAACACCTTCAGATCAACACGCTCAAATCAACACGCTCAAACCAACACGCTAAGATCAACACACTCAGATCAACACCTTCAGATCAACACGCTCAGATCAACACGCTCAAACCAACACGCTAAGATCAACACACTCAGATCAACACCTTCAGATCAACACGCTCAGATCAACACGCTCAGATCAACACGCTAAGATCAACACGCTCAGATCAACACGCTCAGATCAACACGCTCAGATCAACACGCTCAAATCAACACGCCCAAATCAACACGCTCAGATCAACACGCTCAAATCAACACGCTCAGATCAACACGCCCAAACCAACACGCTCAGATCAACACCTTCAGATCAACACGCCCAAACCAACACGCTCAAATCAACACGCTCAGATCAACACGCTCAGAACAACACGCTCAAATCAACACCTTCAGATCAACACGCCCAAATCAACACGCCCAAACCAACATGCTCAGATCAACACCTTCAGATCAACACCTTCAGATCAAAACGCCCAAACCAACACGCCCAAACCAACACGCTCAGATCAACACCTTCAGATCAACACGCCCAAACCAACACGCCCAGATCAACACGCTCAGATCAACACGCTCAGATCAACACCTTCAGATCAACACGCTCAAATCAACACCTTCAGATCAACACGCCCAAATCAACACGCCTAAACCAACACGCTCAGATCAACACCTTCAGATCAACACGCTCAAATCAAGACCTTCAGATCAACACGCCCAAATCAACACGCCCAAACCAACACGCTCAAATCAACACCTTCAGATCAACACCTTCAGATCAACACGCTCAGATCAACACCTTCAGATCAACACGCTCAGATCAACACCTTCAGATCAACACGCTCAGATCAACACCTTCAGATCAACACCTTCAGATCAACATGCTCAGATCAACACCTTCAGATCAACACGCTCAAATCAACACCTTCAGATCAATACGCTCAGATCAACACCTTCAGATCAACACGCTCAGATCAACACCTTTAGATCAACACGCTCAAATCAACAGCTTCAGATCAATACGCTCAGATCAACACCTTCAGATCAACACGCTCAGATCAACACCTTCAGATCAACACGCTCAAATCAACACCTTCAGATCAATACGCTCAAATCAACACCTCCAGATCAACACACTCAAATCAACACCTTCAGATCAACACGCTCAGATCAACACGCTCAAATCAACACCTTCAGATCAACACGCTCAAATCAACACCTTCAGATCAATACGCTCAGATCAACACGCTCAAATCAACACCTTCAGATCAACACGCTCAAATCAACACCTTCAGATCAAAACGCTCAAATCAACACCTTCAGATCAATACGCTCAAATCAACACCTTCAGATCAATACGCTCAAATCAACACCTTCAGATCAATACGCTCAAATCAACACCTTCAGATCAATACGCTCAAATCAACACCTCCAGATCAACACGCTCAAATCAACACCTTCAGATCAACACGCTCAAATCAACACCTTCAGATCAACACGCTCAAATCAACACCTCCAGATCAATACGCTCAAATCAACACCTTCAGATCAACACGCTCAGATCAACACCTTCAGATCAATACACTCAAATCAACACCTTCAGATCAATACGCTCAAATCAACACCTTCAGATCAATACGCTCAAATCAACACCTTCAGATCAATACGCTCAGTTCAACACCTTCAGATCAACACGCTCAGATCAACACCTTCAGATCAACACGCTCAAATCAACACCTTCAGATCAACACGCTCAAATCAACACCTTCAGATCAACACGCTCAAATCAACACCTTCAGATCAATACGCTCAAATCAACACCTTCAGATCAATACGCTCAGTTCAACACCTTCAGATCAACACGCTCAAATCAACACGCTCAGATCAACACCTTCAGATCAACACGCTCAAATCAACACCTTCAGATCAACACGCTCAAATCAACACCTTCAGATCAACACGCTCAAATCAACACCTTCAGATCAACACGCTCAAATCAACACCTTCAGATCAACACGCTCAAATCAACACCTTCAGATCAACACGCTCAAATCAACACCTTCAGATCAACACGCTCAGATCAACACCTTCAGATCAACACGCTCAGATCAACACGCTGAAATCAACACCTCCAGATCAACACGCTCAAATCAACACCTTCAGATCAACATGCTCAAATCAACACCTCCAGATCAACACGCTCAAATCAACACCTTCAGATCAACACGCTCAGATCAACACCTTCAGATCAACAAGCTCAAATCAACACGCTGAAATCAACACCTCCAGATCAACACGCTCAAATCAACACCTTCAGATCAACACGCTCAGATCAACACCTCCAGATCAACACGCTCAGGTCAACACCCCCCAAATCAACACGCTCAAATCAACACCTTCAGATCAACACGCTCAAATCAACACCTTCAGATCAACACGCTCAGATCAACACCTTCAGATCAACACGCTCAGATCAACACGCTGAAATCAACACCTCCAGATCAACACGCTCAAATCAACACCTTCAGATCAACATGCTCAAATCAACACCTCCAGATCAACACGCTCAAATCAACACCTTCAGATCAACACGCTCAGATCAACACCTTCAGATCAACAAGCTCAAATCAACACGCTGAAATCAACACCTCCAGATCAACACGCTCAAATCAACACCTTCAGATCAACACGCTCAGATCAACACCTTCAGATCAACACGCTCAAATCAACACCCCCCAAATCAACACGCTCAAATCAACACCTTCAGATCAACACGCTCAAATCAACACCTTCAGATCAATACGCTCAGGTCAACACCTTCAGATCAACACACTCAAATCAACACCTCCAGATCAACACGCTCAGATCAACACCTTCAGATCAACACGCTCAGATCATCACCTTCAGATCAATACGCTCAGATCAACACCTTCAGATCAACACACTCAAATCAACACCTCCAGATCAACACGCTCAGATCAACACCTTCAGATCAATACGCTCAGATCAACACCTTCAGATCAATACGCTCAGATCATCACCTTCAGATCAATACGCTCAGATCAACACCTTCAGATCAACACACTCAAATCAACACCTCCAGATCAACACGCTCAGATCAACACCTTCAGATCAATACGCTCAGATCATCACCTTCAGATCAACATGCAGAAATCAACACCTCCAGATCAACACGCTCAGATCAACACCTTCAGATCAACACGCTCAAATCAACACCTTCAGATCAACACGCTCAAATCCACACGCCCAAATCAACACGCTCAAATCAACACCTCCAGATCAACACGCTCAAATCAACACCTTCAGATCAACACGCTCAGATCAACACCTTCAGATCAACACACTCAAATCAACACCTCCAGATCAACACGCTCAGATCAACACCTCCAGATCAACACGCTCAAATCAACACCTTCAGATCAACACGCTCAGATCAACACCTTCAGATCAACACACTCAAATCAACACCTCCAGATCAACACGCTCAAATCAACACCTCCAGATCAACACGCTCAGATCAACACCTTCAGATCAATACGCTCAGATCAACACCTTCAGATCAACACACTCAAATCAACACCTCCAGATCAACACGCTCAGATCAACACCTTCAGATCAACACGCTCAGATCATCACCTTCAGATCAATACGCTCAGATCAACACCTTCAGATCAACACACTCAAATCAACACCTCCAGATCAACACGCTCAGATCAACACCTTCAGATCAATACGCTCAGATCATCACCTTCAGATCAACACGCTGAAATCAACACCTCCAGATCAACACGCTCAAATCAACACCTTCAGATCAACACGCTCAGATCAACACCTTCAGATCAACACGCTCAAATCCACACGCCCAAATCAACACGCTCAAATCAACACCTCCAGATCAACACGCTCAAATCAACACCTTCAGATCAACACGCTCAAATCAACACCTTCAGATCAACACGCTCAGATCAACACCTTCAGATCAACACGCTCAGATCAACACCTCCAGATCAACACGCTCAAATCAACACCTTCAGATCAACACGCTCAAATCAACACCTTCAGATCAACACGCTCAAATCAACACCTTCAGATCAACACGCTCAAATCCACACGCCCAAATCAACACGCCCAAATCATCATGCTCTGATTGACACGCCAAAATCAACACGCTCAGATCAACACGCTCAGATCAACACCTTCAGATCAACACGCCCAAATAAACACGCTCAAATCAACATCCTCAAAAAAACACGCTCAAATCAACACGCCCAAATCAACTCGCCCAGATCAACACGCTCACATTAACACGCTCAGATCAACACGCTCAGATCAACACGCTCAGATCAACACGCTCAGATCAACACGCCCAGATCAACACGGCCAAATCAACACGACCAGATCAACACGCCCAAATCAACTTGACCAGATCAACACGCTCAGATCAACACGCCCAGATCAACACGCCCAAATCAACACGCTCAGATCAACACGCTCAGATCAACACGCACAGATCAACACGCTCAGATCAACACGCTCAGATCAACACACTCAGATCAACACCTTCAGATCAACACGCTCAGATCAACACGCTCAAATCAACACGCTCAGATCAACACGCTCAGATCAACACGCCCAGATCAACACGCCCAAATCAACACGACCAGATCAACACGCTCACATCAACACGCTCAGACCAACACGCCCAAATCAACACGCTCAGATCAACACGCTCAGATCAACATGCTCAAATCAACACCCCCCAAATCAACACGCTCAAATCAACACCCCCCAAATCAACACGCTCAGATAAACACCTTCAGATCAACACGCTCAAATCAACACGCTCAGATCAACACGCTCAGATCAACACGCCCAGATCAACACGCCCAAATCAACACGCCCAAATCAACACGACCAGATCAACACGCTCACATCAACACGCTCAGACCAACACGCCCAAATCAACACGCTCAGATCAACATGCTCAGATCAACATGCTCAAATCAACACCCCCCAAATCAACACGCTCAGATCAACGCGCTCAAATCAACGCGCCCAAATCAACGCGCCCAAATCAACACGCCCAGATTAACGCCCCCTAATCAACACGCCCAGATCAACACACTCAGATCAACAAGCTCAGATCAACACGCTCAGATCAACACGCTCAGATCAACACGCCCAGATCAACACCCTCAGATTAACATGCCCAGATCAACACACTCAGATCAACACGCCCAGATCAACACGCTCAGATCAACACACTCAGATCAACACACTCAGATCAACACACTCAGATCAACGCGCTCAAATCAACACGCTCAGACCAACACGCCCAAATCAACACGCTCAGATCAACACCCTCAGATCAACACGCTCAGATCAACACGCTCAGATCAACACGCTCAAATCAGAACGCTCAGATCAACACGCTCAGATCAACACGCTCAGATCAACACGCTCAAATCAGAACGCTCAGATCAACACCCTCAGATCAACAACCTCAGATCAACACGCCCAAATCAACATCCTCAGGTCAACACGCCCAAATCATCACGCCCAAATCATCACGCTCAAATCAACACGCTCAGATCAACACGCTCAGATCAACACGCTCAAATCAAAACGCTCAGATCAACACGCTCAGATCAACACGCTCAGATCAACACGCTCAGATCAACACGCTCAGATCAACACGCTCAAATCAAAACGCTCAGATCAACACCCTCAGATCAACACGCCCAAACCAACACGCTCAGATCAACACGCTCAGATCAACACGCACAGATCAACACACTCAGATCAACACCTTCAGATCAACACGCTCAGATCAACACGCTCAAATCAACACGCTCAGATCAACACGCTCAGATCAACACGCCCAGATCAACACGCCCAAATCAACACGACCAGATCAACACGCTCACATCAACACGCTCAGACCAACACGCCCAAATCAACACGCTCAGATCAACATGCTCAAATCAACACCCCCCAAATCAACACGCTCAAATCAACACCCCCCAAATCAACACGCTCAGATAAACACCTTCAGATCAACACGCTCAAATCAACACGCTCAGATCAACACGCTCAGATCAACACGCCCAGATCAACACGCCCAAATCAACACGCCCAAATCAACACGACCAGATCAACACGCTCACATCAACACGCTCAGACCAACACGCCCAAATCAACACGCTCAGATCAACATGCTCAGATCAACATGCTCAAATCAACACCCCCCAAATCAACACGCTCAGATCAACGCGCTCAAATCAACGCGCCCAAATCAACGCGCCCAAATCAACACGCCCAGATTAACGCGCCCTAATCAACACGCCCAGATCAACACACTCAGATCAACAAGCTCAGATCAACACGCTCAGATCAACACGCTCAGATCAACACGCCCAGATCAACACCCTCAGATTAACATGCCCAGATCAACACACTCAGATCAACACGCCCAGATCAACACGCTCAGATCAACACACTCAGATCAACACACTCAGATCAACACACTCAGATCAACGCGCTCAAATCAACACGCTCAGACCAACACGCCCAAATCAACACGCTCAGATCAACACCCTCAGATCAACACGCTCAGATCAACACGCTCAGATCAACACGCTCAAATCAGAACGCTCAGATCAGAACGCTCAGATCAACAACCTCAGATCAACACGCCCAAATCAACATCCTCAGGTCAACACGCCCAAATCATCACGCCCAAATCATCACGCTCAAATCAACACGCTCAGATCAACACGCTCAGATCAACACGCTCAAATCAAAACGCTCAGATCAACACGCTCAGATCAACACGCTCAGATCAACACGCTCAGATCAACACGCTCAAATCAAAACGCTCAGATCAACACCCTCAGATCAACACGCCCAAATCAACACGCTCAGATCAACACGCTCAGATCAACACGCCCAAACCAACACGCCCAAATCAACACGCTCAGATCAACACGCTCAGATCAACACGCCCAAATCAACAAACTCAAATCAACATGCTCAAATCAACGATAACAATAACGAAAGATAACAGTATATTAGTGGATAAATTCTGGCTTAATCCCTTATTCTAGATTTGTACAATAAGCCCCAGGACTAACGATTAACATGCTCTGACTTTTTTCTAGGAATTTACATTTTCTCTGAATTGTGAGAAATACATTAGCAAATGCAAGTTATAAAGTCCAAATTGCAAGATAAAAAAGTCCTAATAAGCTTCGGTAAGAGTCATTCTCTGAGTCATTTTGAATGGATCTATTAATTTATTCAAAAATACGCTCTAAGTACAAGTCATACATATACTGAAGATAAATCAACTTTTCTCTGATGGTCATGATTTTAATTCGTGAAATAATGCCTTGAAAACTGCAAAAAATTGTGTCAAAGAGTTTGATCTGAAATGGCACATATTATGCTCCTTTTTACAAGATTTATTTTAAATCTCTGGTGTGTGTGTGTGTGTGTGTGTGTGTGTGTGTGTGTGTGTGTGTGTGTGTGTGTGTGTGTTCCAGCTCAAAAAACCCCAGATCATTTATTATAGTCAAATTTGCCTCTATTTGGGTTTGAGCAAAAACATGCCATTTTTGTGGTGTGTCCCTTTACATGCAAATGAGCTCTGCTGATCCCCGCCCCCTTCCAGAAGAGGGCGGAGCCTTTACATGAGCTTCAGATACTCCGGCAACCACAAAACAGGCCGATCATTTCCTTCATAAATTAATTTCCGTGGCTCTGATGCCGGAGTCTCTGAGACTTGAGTGTTTGCTGGTTCATCAGGACATTAGTGATGTTTTTGGCCACACATTGTAATACTCGAGCGAGGAAACAGAAATGGCATCTGTGCTTCTCACTCAGGGGCGTGTCTAAGCTAAAGGGCCAATCAGCAGCAGGCATTCTCTACTCTTACGCATTAGTAGAGGGATTGATAATCATTGATGGGGATTATAATAAAGTATTGGGATGATCTTTACCATTATAGGCTGGTTGTTTACACACATCTGTGTTCAAACACATTATAAAACTAAATAGGCCACCTTTGAAACAGAGATAGTTTAGATCTTTGTGCTGGAAAACAAGACCGAAACATTGAGGAAAACATCATTTTTTTAAGTGAACTTGACATTTAGGAGTCATTCGAAATTTCAAGACTGTATGAAACCAACATGAACACAAAGAAGTATTTCTCCTGTTCCTCTCGTGTTATACACGACAGATATATTCGATGTGGAAATACCCAGGCTAGCGTTTTCAGCTGCATACGTTAATAGTCATGATGCAAAATAGCCTCAAAAGCTTGATCAACCTAATATTAATGTGTTTACTCCATGCCAGACGTCTATTCTGATCTGTGTTTACTTTAAAACCCTATTCTTAGTTCATTGTGCCTTTGCACCTGTTAATAAACAACTGGCAGTGTTTTCTGAGTGAGTTCAGAAATAGCTTTCCCATGAGTTTAGGGTCTAAAATAAAGGCTTGAGCAGACGCGGCCCGACTGCTGGAACGACCTCGTCATGGGAACATTTTCCAACTGTCTGTATGGATTTAACAGCGTAAAGAAGGAAAAACATCAAGAACGTGTAAATATCTATTTTGATCAGTTTGTATAAGCAGAACTGCCCTTGTGGGATAATATGACGTTATATTGTTCAGGTTGAGTTTTAATGCGAAATCTCGGGTCAAAACACGATCAAGGGGAAAAGTTTACATGTCCGTCTGAGGATTAAAAAAACGTTGATCTTCGGGGAAATCGTGAAATAAATGACTGCCCACAAACCACATCCATTCTGATAGGAGTAAAGCTGATAAACGCACCAGGACACATTCGCATACAAAATGTGACATCTGGCGTGTTTCAGAGACGTCATTTACCGATACGACATCAACCAGCTCAACTCGAAGTCGGATCTCTGTGTTGGACATGAGATGTAACATTTGGCTGTTTGTCCTTTTCCACAATCATTTAGCTCTTCATAATCGCTCCGTACTATTGCTGCGGTGTGCGATGCATTCTATATTAGTGAATGGTCCAGTCATAATAATTTTCCATGCTTCCCTAGAAAGGGAGTATATTTACTTTGAGGTCGCTCAAGATATGCTGGCGAGACAAGAGTCCCGGGCCGTCAGAGCTCGTCGTGGGTGGGCAGGTCTTGCCCAGATACATCCAGGCCTACAAAAGAGAGCAGATAAAATGTGGAAATTGACAGATTTTATGCCAGATCTTCCTTTTAATGGACCAGCGTGCTTTTAAAGCGTGCCATGCCGAGTCCGTTATTTATGTTTTTATGGAAGATCACAATGAAAAATGGTTGTGGAGAGCCACAAAAGATATGATAACACAAACACACTAACAACGCTGCGGCCAGAGACTGGAAATAAATGTCCAACGGACAGCACGGCTATTGCCACTTCATCTGGATGAACTTTACCAAATAATTACATATCGCATATTAAAAGATATCTGACGTGTCTAGGTAACCGTAAACAGAGCAATGCCTGAAGATTAGTTATCATCTCATCATATTCTTCTGAGATGTAATAGTCCTTTATTATTTGATGATGGCATGAATCACTGCGACCCGGCCTAATCGAATCATCTTAATTAAATGTGCATATTAATATTGCCTGGAAAAGTCTCCATATGAAGATAACTCAAAGATATTCCACTGCTGTGGTCGACAACCTTAAGCCTTGAACAGACATTAACAACATGAGATATTTACAGGAATAAAAGCTTAACTTCATTAAAACACATTTCCTTGACTCGAGTAAATGAATCCATGAATTCCAGTTTTAGTTATTTATGGCATTATATAAATCTTTAAACCTTTAAATGCCACTAGACAGTGCTGAGAAATATAATGCTAAAACTGTTTTTCAAACAATACGAGTTTATGGAGTGAGGGAAGTTTGGCGTCTTTTGTTTTTATGATCTTTTTCTAGGACATTTATGGATATTCTTGGGTTCGTTATCTAATGTTTAGTTTGTTATTTTGGCCTAGCCCTTCTCTGAAGTATTATCCCCTGTATTTGATTATTTATTATTCTTTGAATTGTATTTCTGTACCCTTTGATGGGATTCGATATTATTCTTTATCTTTTCAAATTTAAAAGAGGATCATTTTAGTTGGTTGTGTTGATGATGGGACAGGAGGTTGAATAACCTTGGTTATCCCTCCAGTATATATTTTTTTCATTATCTATTTTTTACATTTTATTTTTGTTTTATTTTTACTACACTGTAAGAAAAATATTGTTGGTTTAACTTAAAAAAGTAAGTATCCTGGTTGCCTTAAAATGTTGAGTTTATTGAAATTAAAAATTTGAGTTGATACAATGAATGAAATTGGTTTGATAAATAGAAACTCAAAATATTATTGTATCTGAACCACATAAAAAACGTGATAAATCAAGAAAATAGAACAATTTGGCTGCGTCATCACAAATAAAACATACAATTACAATTAATCAATAAGGTTGTAGATTCTCAAAAATATTCAATGGAATAACTCATTTTTTATTTCAATGAACTCAATTTTAAGGCAACTTGGTAAATTATTTTTTTACATATTTTTTTACAGTTTACTACCAACCCTAGACGGGTAGTATGTAACAGTATAGAGCACAAAGGAAATAAAGGGGACTTGACTTGTGTCTGTGTGTATTTTGCAGCCTGGTCTCATTGGCAAAGCGTACCTGTGGCAACGTTTTTGCAAATCACAAAATACGTACCAATAGGTGCATATCGCGACAGCTTCACAGTGAAATGTCCACTGGGTGGCGCTAAACTCTTAGTTTTTTTACGGAACAGATGTGCGTGAATCTGGCATGTTTTGTTACGTTGTTTTTTTTAACATACACCCACACTAAACTAACGACTAACTTGTGTCGTTTTATCATGACTCGTTTTTCACGGGATTCGTTCCCGAGCTTTCAGCATCGCAAGTATAAATCTGTTCCAGCTGAACAATCGAGCTTAGTATGTCAGAAAAGCCGAACATATGGAGCTGGTTAAGGGACGCAAACTCCAAAATGTATTTGTTTACAAATCATGGACTATGGTTAAAAAAAATAAAAAATAAAAAATACTGCTGTTTTACTGCCTCTAGTGTTCATTTTACTGTGAAACTGTCGCGATATGCACCTATTAGTACGTATTTTGTGGTTTGCAAAAACGGTGCCACAGCTACGCTTTGCCAATGAGACCAGGTTGGCATTATACATCTCGGCCCGTGTTTTTCAAAAGAAAAAACGGATTACATTATCGGATTACATCACGTAATCCAATCTTGGTTTTGATCCGGATCAAACCTTTTGAAAAACCGGGCCCATGTGCCCATCTGAAAATGCTCTACTGCACACCTGAGTTTCAGGTACAAGACTTCCTCCTGTCAGATGCTTTCTCACAGATCTCACAGACGGCCGAGGCTTTCCCAGCACACCATTACGCTTTCTGACCAACATCTGCATCTGGTTTTTGCAACCTGTCATCCAAAAAAATACGACTATAATTCGTTTTAAAGTCATGCGCCCTCTAGCTGGCAAAAAAAATATTGATAGTGTCGTGTTACGTGACGTATGACTGTCGTTACCAATAAAAAATGTGTATTATTAATTTTAATGCAATGTGTGGACTTTTTACCACCATTTGTCATATTTCCATTCAGCAAAAATATATATATTTTAATTTACAACCTCACCCACCCCATCCCTAAACCTACCCAGTGATTTATAGAGCAGACATACTTTATGAGCACGTGCTCCCTGGGGTCGAACTCACGATTGCATAATCACATGTTAATGTATATTGCAATGCTTTACCCACTGAGCTATGAAAAACCTGAAATATTATGCAGATAAAAGGGAAAAAGGCTTAAATAAAAGTGTCCTGCTGTCAATAGGGGCACAACTTTAGTAAACGCTCCTATGGGTCGTTTTTCATTAATTAAATATTGTCTATAGGGGCACAACTTTAGTAAACGCTCCTATGGGTCGTATTTCATTAATTAAATATTGTCGAGAGGGGCACAACTTTAGTAAACGCTCCTATGGGTCGTATTTCATGAGTTAAATATTGTCAATAGGGGCACAACTTTAGTAAACGCTCCTATGGGTCGTATTTCATGAGTTAAAATATTGTCGATAGGGGCACAACTTTAGTAAACGCTCCTATGGGTCGTATTTCATGAGTTAAAATATTGTCAATAGGGGCACAACTTTAGTAAACGCTCCAATGGGTCGTATTTCATGAGTTAAAATATTGTCGATAGGGGCACAACTTTAGTAAACGCTCCTATGGGTCGTATTTCATGAGTTAAATATTGTCAATAGGGGCACAACTTTAGTAAACGCTCCTATGGGTCGTATTTCATGAGTTAAAATATTGTCGATAGGGGCACAACTTTAGTAAACGCTCCTATGGGTCGTATTTCATGAGTTAAAATATTGTCGATAGGGGCACAACTTTAGTAAACGCTCCTATGGGTCGTATTTCATGAGTTAAAATATTGTCAATAGGGGCACAACTTTAGTAAACGCTCCTATGGGTCGTATTTCATGAGTTAAAATATTGTCGATAGGAGCACAACTTTAGTAAACGCTCCTATGGGTCGTATTTCATGAGTTAAAATATTGTCGATAGGGGCACAACTTTAGTAAACGCTCCTATGGGTCGTATTTCATGAGTTAAAATATTGTCGATAGGGGCACAACTTTAGTAAACGCTCCTATGGGTCGTATTTCATGAGTTAAAATATTGTCGATAGGGGCACAACTTTAGTAAACGCTCCTATGGGTCGTATTTCATGAGTTAAAATATTGTCGATAGGGGCACAACTTTAGTAAACGCTCCTATGGGTCGTATTTCATGAGTTAAAATATTGTCGATAGGAGCACAACTTTAGTAAACGCTCCTATGGGTCGTATTTCATGAGTTAAAATATTGTCGATAGGGGCACAACTTTAGTAAACGCTCCTATGGGTCGTATTTCATGAGTTAAAATATTGTCGATAGGGGCACAACTTTAGTAAACGCTCCAATGGGTCGTATTTCATGAGTTAAAATATTGTCAATAGGGGCACAACTTTAGTAAACACTCCTATGGGTCGCATTTCATGAGTTAAATATTGTCGATAGGGGCACAACTTTAGTAAACGCTCCTATGGGTCGTATTTCATGAGTTAAAATATTGTCGAGAGGGGCACAACTTTAGTAAACGCTCCTATGGGTCGTATTTCATGAGTTAAAATATTGTCGATAGGAGCACAACTTTAGTAAACGCTCCTATGGGTCGCATTTTATGAGTTAAAATATTGTCGATTGGGACACAACTTTAGTAAACGCTCCTATGGGTCGTATTTCATGAGTTAAAATATTGTCGATAGGAGCACAACTTTAGTAAACGCTCCAATGGGTCGTATTTCATGAGTTAAAATATTGTCAATAGGGGCACAACTTTAGTAAACGCTCCTATGGGTCGCATTTCATGAGTTAAAATATTGTCGATAGGGGCACAACTTTAGTAAACGCTCCAATGGGTCGTATTTCATGAGTTAAAATATTGTCGATAGGGGCACAACTTTAGTAAACGCTCCTATGGGTCGCATTTCATGAGTTAAAATATTGTCAATAGGGGCACAACTTTAGTAAACCCTCCTATGGGTCGTATTTCATGAGTTAAAATATTGTCGATAGGAGCACAACTTTAGTAAACGCTCCTATGGGTCATATTTCATGAGTTAAAATATTGTCAATAGGGGCACAACTTTAGTAAACGCTCCTATGGGTCGCATTTCATGAGTTAAATATTGTCGATAGGGGCACAACTTTAGTAAACGCTCCAATGGGTCGTATTTCATGAGTTAAAATATTGTCAATAGGGGCACAACTTTAGTAAACGCTCCTATGGGTCGCATTTCATGAGTTAAATATTGTCGATAGGGGCACAACTTTAGTAAACGCTCCAATGGGTCGTATTTCATGAGTTAAAATATTGTCAATAGGGGCACAACTTTAGTAAACGCTCCTATGGGTCGCATTTCATGAGTTAAATATTGTCGATAGGGGCACAACTTTAGTAAACGCTCCAATGGGTCGTATTTCATGAGTTAAAATATTGTCAATTGGGGCACAACTTTAGTAAACGCTCCTATGGGTCGCATTTCATGAGTTAAATATTGTCGATAGGGGCACAACTTTAGTAAACGCTCCTATGGGTCGCATTTCATGAGTTAAATATTGTCGATAGGGACACAACTTTAGTAAACGCTCCTATGGGTCGTATTTCATGAGTTAAAATATTGTCGATAGGAGCACAACTTTAGTAAACGTTCCTATGGGTCGCATTTTATGAGTTAAAATATTGTCGATAGGAGCACAACTTTAGTAAACGCTCCTATGGGTCGTATTTCATGAGTTAAATATTGTCGATAGGAGCTCAACTTTAGTTAACGGTCCTATGGGTCGCATTTTGTGAGTTAAAATATTGTCGATAGGAGCACAACTTTAGTTAACGCTCCTATGGGTCGTATTTCATGAGTTAAAATATTGTCGATAGGAGCACAACTTTAGTAAACGCTCCTATGGGTCATATTTCATGAGTTAAAATATTGTCGATAGTAGCACAACTTTAGTAAACGCTCCTATGGGTCGTATTTCATGAGTTAAAATATTGTCGATAGGAGCACAACTTTAGTAAACGCTCCTATGGGTCGTATTTCATGAGTTAAATATTGTCGATAGGAGCTCAACTTTAGTAAACGCTCCTATGGGTCGCATTTTGTGAGTTAAAATATTGTCGATAGGAGCACAACTTTAGTAAACGCTTCTATGGGTCGTATTTCAAGAGTTAAAATATTGTCGATAGTAGCACAACTTTAGTTAACGCTCCTATGGGTCGTATTTCATGAGTTAAAATATTGTCGATAGGAGCTCAACTTTAGTAAACGCTCCTATGGGTCGTATTTCATGAGTTAAAATATTGTCGATAGTAGCACAACTTTAGTTAACGCTCCTATGGGTCGTATTTCATGAGTTAAAATATTGTCGATAGGGGCACAACTTTAGTAAACGCTCCTATGGGTCGTATTTCATGAGTTAAATATTGTCGATAGGAGCTCAACTTTAGTAAACGCTCCTATGGGTCGCATTTTGTGAGTTAAAATATTGTCGATAGGAGCACAACTTTAGTAAACGCTTCTATGGGTCGTATTTCATGAGTTAAAATATTGTCGATAGTAGCACAACTTTAGTTAACGCTCCTATGGGTCGTATTTCATGAGTTAAAATATTGTCGATAGGAGCACAACTTTAGTAAACGCTCCTATGGGTCATATTTCATGAGTTAAAATATTGTCGATTGGGGCACAACTTTAGTAAACGCTCCTATGGGTCATATTTCATGAGTTAAAATATTGTCGATAGTAGCACAACTTTAGTAAACGCTCCTATGGGTCGTATTTCATGAGTTAAAATATTGTCGATAGTAGCACAACTTTAGTAAACGCTCCTATGGGTCATATTTCATGAGTTAAAATATTGTCGATAGGGCACAACTTTAGTAAACGCTCCTATGGGTCGTATTTCATGAGTTAAATATTGTCGATAGGAGCTCAACTTTAGTAAACGCTCCTATGGGTCGCATTTTGTGAGTTAAAATATTGTCGATAGGAGCACAACTTTAGTAAACGCTCCTATGGGTCGTATTTCATGAGTTAAAATATTGTCGATAGGAGCACAACTTTAGTAAACGCTCCTATGGGTCGTATTACAAGAGTTAAAATATTGTCGATAGGAGCACAACTTTAGTAAACGCTCCTATGAGTCGTATTTCATGAGTTAAAATATTGTCGATAGGGGCACAACTTTAGCAAACGCTCCTATGGGTCGTATTTCATGAGTTAAAATATTGTCGATAGGGGCACAACTTTAGTAAACGCTCCTATGGGTCGTATTTCATGAGTTAAAATATTGTCGATAGGAGCACAACTTTAGTAAACGCTCCTATAGGTCGTATTTCATGAGTTAAAATATTGTCGATAGGGGCACAACTTTAATAAACGCTCCTATGGGTCGTATTTCATGAGTTAAAATATTGTCGATAGGGGCACAACTTTAGTAAACGCTCCTATAGGTCGTATTTCATGAGTTAAAATATTGTCGATAGGGGCACAACTTTAGTAAACGCTCCTATGGGTCGTATTTCATGAGTTAAAATATTGTCGATAGGGGCACAACTTTAGTAAACGCTCCTATAGGTCGTATTTCATGAGTTAAAATATTGTCGATAGGAGCACAACTTTAGTAAACGCTCCTATAGGTCGTATTTCATGAGTTAAAATATTGTCGATAGGGGCACAACTTTAGTAAACGCTCCTATAGGTCGTATTTCATGAGTTAAAATATTGTCGATAGGAGCACAACTTTAGTAAACGCTCCAATGGGTCGTATTTCATGAGTTAAAATATTGTCAATAGGGGCACAACTTTAGTAAACGCTCCTATGGGTCGCATCTCATGAGTTAAAATATTGTCGATAGGGGCACAACTTTAGTAAACGCTCCAATGGGTCGCATTTCATGAGTTAAAATATTGTCAATAGGGGCACAACTATAGTAAACGCTCCAATGGGTCGTATTTCATGAGTTAAAATATTGTCGATAGGGGCACAACTTTAGTAAACGCTCCAATGGGTCGCATTTCATGAGTTAAAATATTGTCAATAGGGGCACAACTATAGTAAACGCTCCTATGGGTCATATTTCATGAGTTAAAATATTGTCGATAGGGGCACAACTTTAGTAAACGCTCCTATGGGTCGCATTTCATGAGTTAAAATATTGTCAATAGGGGCACAACTTTAGTAAACGCTCCTATGGGTCGTATTTCATGAGTTAAAATATTGTCGATAGGGGCACAACTTTAGTAAACGCTCCTATGGGTCGTATTTCATGAGTTAAAATATTGTCGATAGGGGCACAACTTTAGTAAACGCTCCAATGGGTCGTATTTCATGAGTTAAAATATTGTCAATAGGGGCACAACTTTAGTAAACGCTCCTATGGGTCGCATTTCATGAGTTAAATATTGTCGATAGGGGCACAACTTTAGTAAACGCTCCTATGGGTCGCATTTCATGAGTTAAATATTGTCGATAGGGGCACAACTTTAGTAAACGCTCCTATGGGTCGTATTTCATGAGTTAAAATATTGTCGATAGGAGCACAACTTTAGTAAACGCTCCTATGGGTCGCATTTTATGAGTTAAAATATTGTCGATAGGAGCACAACTTTAGTAAACGCTCCTATGGGTCGTATTTCATGAGTTAAAATATTGTCGATAGGAGCACAACTTTAGTAAACGCTCCTATGGGTCGTATTTCATGAGTTAAATATTGTCGATAGGAGCTCAACTTTAGTAAACGCTCCTATGGGTCGCATTTTGTGAGTTAAAATATTGTCGATAGGAGCACAACTTTAGTAAACGCTCCTATGGGTCGTATTTCATGAGTTAAAATATTGTCGATAGGAGCACAACTTTAGTAAACGCTCCTATGGGTCGTATTACAAGAGTTAAAATATTGTCGATAGGGGCACAACTTTAGTAAACGCTCCTATGAGTCGTATTTCATGAGTTAAAATATTGTCGATAGGAGCACAACTTTAGTAAACGCTCCTATGGGTCGTATTACAAGAGTTAAAATATTGTCGATAGGGACACAACTTTAGTAAACGCTCCTATGGGTCGCATTTCATGAGTTAAAATATTGTCGATAGGGGCACAACTTTAGTAAACGCTCCTATGGGTCGTATTTCATGAGTTCAAATATTGTCGATAGGAGCACGACTTTAGTAAACGCTCCTATGGGTCGCATTTCATGAGTTAAAATATTGTCGATAGGGGCACAACTTTAGTAAACGCTCCTATGGGTCGTTTTTCATGAGTTAAAATATTGTCGATAGGGGCACAACTTTAGTAAACGCTCCTATGGGTCGCATTTCATGAGTTAAAATATTGTCGATAGGGGCACAACTTTAGTAAACGCTCCTATGGGTCGTTTTTCATGAGTTAAAATATTGTCGATAGGAGCACAACTTTAGTAAACGCTCCTATGGGTCGTATTTCATGAGTTAAAATATTGTCGATAGGGGCACAACTTTAGTAAACGCTCCTATGGGTCGTTTTTCATGAGTTAAAATATTGTCGATAGGAGCACAACTTTAGTAAACGCTCCTATGGGTCGTATTTCATGAGTTAAAATATTGTCGATAGGGGCACAACTTCATGTAAACGCTCCTATGGGTCTTTTTTCATGAGTTAAAATATTGTTGATAGGAGCACAACTTTAGTAAACGCTCCTATGGGTCGCATTTCATGATTTAAAATATTGTCGATAGGAGCACAACTTTAGTAAACGCTCCTATAGGTCGTATTTCATGAGTTAAAATATTGTCGATAGGAGCACAACTTTAGTAAACGCTCCTATGGGTCGTTTTTCATGAGTTAAAATATTGTCGATAGGGGCACAACTTTAGTAAACGCTCCTATGAGTCGTATTTCATGAGTTAAAATATTGTCGATAGGAGCACAACTTTAGTAAACGCTCCTATGGGTCGCATTTCATGAGTTAAAATATTGTCGATAGGAGCACAACTTTAGTAAACGCTCCTATAGGTCGTATTTCATGAGTTAAAATATTGTCGATAGGGGCACAACTTTAGTAAACGCTCCTATGGGTCGTATTTCATGAGTTAAAATATTGTCGATAGGGGCACAACTTTAGTAAACGCTCCTATGGGTCGTATTTCATGAGTTAAAATATTGTCGATAGGAGCACAACTTTAGTAAACGCTCCTATGGGTCGTTTTTCATGAGTTAAAATATTGTCGATAAGAGCACAACTTTAGTAAACGCTCCTATGGGTCGCATTTTTTGGAAGTGACAAACGACCGATATAGGCATATTGGTTGGAGGACATGGAGGAAATTGGTTGGGTTTTTGACCATTCCACAATTTAAAATCCCTCGGCCCTGTTTGACACATTACAGCTGGATCCTTTTATTACACAGCTGAGCTTTTCCATCGCTGAGTTCATGAGCTGTCGAACACGAGACATGATGTGTCGAACTCCTCGCCCATTAATCAAACATCTGCATCCAGGAGCACAAATCATGCTGGAGATAAACCTAATTCAGCTTCTACCTGACAAACCCAAAGGCCTGGCCGTCTCCAGATGAACACGCTGGAATGTTCCACCTGTTTATCCTGCCTTCTCCTACTGTAAACCGCTCCCGACGGATGGTTTTCTTCTCTGGACAACAAAGCTAAATATTGTACACTGTGTATATGTGTTTAGATTACTGTCAGGCTCTTTATGATCAGTGGAAACAGCCAGGTTTTTATAATCAAAACTTTTTTAGCCATGCGCTTCTAGATTTTATTTGTGACATACACATATGTCCTATAGGCATATACAAACTGTGTAAAAAACGGCCGTACGTTATTCTTGGTACACCTAGAACAGGACAGACACACTTTGAGGAGACGACTGTGAAATCTCTGAAACCGTTCAGCGATCGGCTCTTAGAGTGTTTTATTTTATTTTCTTTGGGTTTCGTTTCAGGCGGAGGTTAACACTAAAGAAACAGCGAGATATGCAAACACAAACAGACACGGAGGGGTTTCTGTCACGGTCAAGAGCTGGAAAACAAGACACTGTAAGACATACAACAAAAAAATATGATAAAATGAAATATATAAAATACAACGAACACAGAGCTGGGAAATATGAAATATAAATGCATGACATCTACCGCAAAGCAAAATAAAGCAGAAAAGAAATAAAGAGGAAAGGAAAGGAAAGGAAAGGAAAGGAAAGGAAAGGAAAGGAAAGGAAAGGAAAGGAAAGGAAAGGAAAGGAAAGGAAAGGAAAGGAAAGGAAAGGAAAGGATCTGGGAAATAGTCCTGTTTAAATATAAATCCATGAAATCCCCCACAACAAATAACAATAAATAATAATAAAATAAATAAAATAATAATAATAAATATCTGGGAAATATTGTATGACATCCACCACACAAAAGAAAAAAAGAAGAAAAAAGACAGAACTGGGAATTATGAAATATGAAATGTATGGCATCTACAGCAAATAAATACAATTATTCAATTAAATTAAAGATCTGGGAAATATAACCGTGTAATATCCACGCAAAACAAAACAAAACACAGATCTGAGAAATATGCAATATAAATGCAAGACATCTACTGCAAAGCAAAATAAAGCAAAATAAATGCATTAAAATTAATAAAGCAGAAAAAGCAGAAAAGAAAAGAAAAAAAACAAAGATCTGGGAAATATTAAATATAAATACATGACATCCACCACAAAAAAAACAAAAACAATGCATAATAATAAAAAATAAATCAAGCAAAATAAACAAAATAAAATAAAAGAATCTGAGGCATCTCAAATCTAGAAATTTCCCCGCAGAGTTATAATGGCTGCTGTTTTATTTTGGTTCATGCTGCCCTATTATCATTAATCAAGCCTTGTTCTCGCCATAGGCATGTAAACAACACCGCTCTGCAGCCAAGTAGCCTAATAGCTGGTGTGATTGCTCTAATATCCACGATAAGAGACTCGATAAGAGCGTTCACATCAGTGTTGTCATCAGGTTCACATCAGTGCGGTCGAACAGAACCGACTGGACTTTAGAAAACGAGCCTGAATTACCAGCAGGAAATGAAGCCGGACTCTGCCAGTTTCCAGGCCGTCTGTGATAATCAGTGTAATCAGAATCCAACACCATTACCTTTCATGTTTATGTATTCAGCACTCTGTCCGTTCCATTCAGTGTTTTATTTCATTAAATGACAAAGATAACAAGCTGTCATCACAGATTTGGCTTTATTAAAGGGTTAGTTCACACAAAATTTGTGTTGAAATAGTTTCTGTGCGCAAAGACACTAAATAACGACTTATATAGTGATGGCTGATTTCAAAACAAAGCTCAGAACCGTTATGAGTCAGTGAGTCGATTCATGATTCGAACCGTTATGAGTCAGTGAGTCGATTCATGATTCGAACCGTTATGAGTCAGTGAATCGATTCATGATTCGAATCGCCGAAGTCTCGTGATTTCAGCGGTTAGACACGCGATCCGAATCTTGAATCGATTCACTGACTCATAACGGTTCGAAGCTTTGTTCTGAAATCGGCCATCACTATATAAGTCGTTATTTAGTGTTTTTGCGCACTAACTCTATTCTGGCCTCTTCATCAATGATTGTCGAGCCGCTGTAATGAGATGGGCTTTGTAACGACGTCTTTAGTGCCTTTATGGGTCTTGAGAGAGGAAATGACATTGGTGTCAATGAAGGCCTTTCTGAGCCTTCGGATTTCAACACTAATATCTTCATCTGTGTGTGAAGATGAGCGGAGGTCTGACGGCTGGCCAACCACAGGAGGAATTAATCACACAATGCACATTTCAGGCTGAACTAACCCTTTAAGCTCGTTTTGAAGGAGAGCTTCAATATAGTGATGTTTGGAAAGTCTCCGGAAAAAATCCAAAAAATGTTGTGACTTTAAAAAAGTGACATTTGGGATAGTTAGTGAAGTCTGGCTCGCACAGGCTGATATCATCAGATCAGCTCGTTCCCATGTGATAAGACCAAACCGCTTACTGGGAAACAACCACCAAACGCTGTTCTTCTCCAGAGTGTCCGCTCTCCAGGATCAGCCGCTGAAGGCTCAAACACTGATGTGCATGTTTCAGTGGTGCGCTTGCTAATTTTGATTCATTTTGGCCATTTGGCTGCATGTTTTTATATCAGCTTTCCTTAAACTCCACACCAGGATTTGACCCCAACCCTAACAATACAACCCAGAACCACTAGAGTCCAGCTTTCATGACACACACATTCAATGCAGACATCCTGTTCTGAATTCCCTATGTGTGTGTGTGTGTGTGTGTGTGTGTGTGTGTGTGTGTGTGTGTGTGTGTGTGTGTGTGTGTGTGTGTGTGTGTGTGTGTGTGTGTGTGTGTGTGTGTGTGTGTATAAAAAACATTATGCCTATCGAATGTAGCCACATTTCTAAAAAAAAACTGTGTGTGTGTGTGTGTGTGTGTATAAAACATTATGCCTATCGAATGTAGCCACATTTCTAAAAAACAAACGTGTGTGTGTGTACGTGTGTGTGTGTGTGTGTGTGTGTGTGTGTGTGTGTGTGTGTGTGTGTGTGTGTGTGTGTGTGTGTGAGTGTGTGTGTGTGTGTGTATAAAACATTCTGCCTATCGAATGTAGCCACATTTCTAAAAAACAAACGCGTGTGTGTGTGTGTGTGTGTGTGTGTGTGTGTGTGTGTGTGTGTGTGTGTGTGTGTGTGTGTGTATAAAACATTATGCCTATCGAATGTAGCCACATTTCTAAAAAACAAACGTGTGTGTGTGTGTGTGTGTGTGTGTGTGTGTGTGTGTGTGTGTGTGTGTGTGTGTGTAAAAAACATTATGCCCATCGAATATAGCTCTTCTCATAGGTCTTCACAATTTATGATGTCATCACCCCAGAAAGGTCACATGATGCAGGTGGAAGAACCAAACTAGTCTTATCAGTCCCTGATGATAACCTTACGGCCTTCTCTCCGAACCGGCACTGAGATACGAACAGTGTGACAGAACTGTTGCTCAATTATCCTCCTGGGCTCTGGGGAATCACTGGGCCATGGAGAAAGTTCAGCAGGAAACGTCATCTGAGCCAGTGAAGCCTGAGCCACCTGTTGCCACAACAGACATTAATCCTAGTGGTCAGCGCAGGACACTGCACTTAATCCAGCATCCCGCGCAGGTTCAGCGAGCCGCGTTTATAATGTTTTGCACATATATCTGGCTCTTCAGATTAAAGCACTGCAGATCATATAGGCTGAAATGACAGCTCGTGATCACTATATAAAGGTTTGACATATTAAAAACCATCTAAACTGCCAGTATCACTCCATCATAATCAGTATCAATATTTCAGCCGTTTTGCCCAGTGTCAAGCAGCCTGTCAGACCTGAATCTTTTGTAATATTATTATTATTATAATTATAATTATAATTATTTCTAGTATTAAAGGGTTAGTTCAGCCAGAAATGAAATGTCTGTCATTAACTCCTCCCCCTAATGTCGCTCCACACCCGTAAGACCTCCGTTCATCTTCACACACAGTTTAAGATATTTTATATTTAGTCCGAGAGTGTATGCAACTGTATGCACACTATACTGTCTGCTATGCGCATATCAACTCGTCGTGCTAGAGTATGCGACCGCCATCAGGTGCTACCGGCTAAGACCGAAGCCTGATAGCAGGAACTACTAGCTGTCAGCTTAAGCTGTTACGTGTCTCCGTCCAAGGAACTCGATCCCCCCCCAGGGAGGCCCCCCAAAGCCTCCTGCCTGCCGGGCTACTCGTGACCAATACTGAGTCCGGGGAACGACTTCAGGGAGGCTTGGTGAAGCCCACTCCCTGCTAGCAGACCATGCTAGCCACCCTGGCTAGCAACCATGTTTAATGTCATAGCAGCTGGGGACCTGGCTCACCCTCCGGGAGGCCTAGAGATGCCTACTCCCTGTCACCCAGTGGCCGAGGCCCTGGACCACCCCCTCAGGGGAAGCCAGATGAGGCCTGCTGGAACCCAGCAGGCCCTCAGGGAGGCCCTGCAAGGCCTACTACCTGTCTTCCAGTGACTGAAGCCCAGAAACAACCCCTCGGGGGAAGCCAGATGAGGCCTACTGCTACACAGCAGGCCCTCAGGGAGAACTGGTGAGGCCTGCTAACTGCCATCTGGTGACTGGAGCCCAGGAACACCCCTTCAGGGGAGGCCAGAGGCGGCCTGCTGTACCTCAGCAGGCCCTCAGGGAGGCCTGAAGAAGCCTACTGCCTGTCATCCAGCGCTGATTCCCTGGAGTACCCCCTCAGGGGAAGCCAGACGAGGCCTACTGCTACACAGCAGGCCCTCAGGGAGGCCTAGGGAGGACTACTAACTGGGCTTATAGCCATGCCGGCGACAAATGCTCGCTGGCGGGTTGGATGAATGCTAGCCGCTCCATGTTGGGCTGACAGTGGCTGTCTGCTTGGCTGATGAAGAAATAGCCATCCAGTTACCACCTGGGGACTCATCCCCTGGGAGGCCCTACGAGGCCTACCTGTTGACGAGCTACTGCTGACTGTGACAACAAAAAAGGGAAGATATCTCCTAGGCGCACATGGGCCCTGATGTCGCCACTTCAACCAGAAGGCCTGTTGAGGCCTCCTGTTCCGAGTCTGCTGCCTGGACTGTCCGGGCTGGCTGCTCACAGCTCAAAGCTGGCTTCATTCGGAGGCTCACGGGGTCCTCCCTGCGAAGCCCAGTCTCCTCCGGCAGTACCTACAACACAAACCTAATTGCATCGCCAAAGCGGTGTACTCAGCAAAAAAAATTCTCCTCCAACCCTCTAAGTGAGGAGAGTACAACTTACAACACCAGCCTCGGGGCGACCGCTCCTCTTATCCAGCGGCCTGCCGTTTACACTAGGGCGTCAGCCATGGCGGTGCTTGGGTTCCAGGGGAGCATCCAACGCTGGACCCTCACAAGGCACACAGGTTGTGCGTGGAGCTCACCCTGAGCCCTAAAAGGTGGAGCAAAAACACAGAGCAATGGGCAAAATTATTGCAAGTATGCGAATAATGATTACCACGGTCCCACATCTCTTGGATGGGATTAATTATCTTGGCCCAGGTGGCCCACAAAACCTTACCGCCATACAGGCTAAGTTTCCAAATCTCATACTTCTCCCACCTTTTCCCATCTGCATTACCAAACCCCGAATGCAGAAACGGGGGCGGGCCCTGGCCAGGCGACTCTAACATGAGAGGAGGCTGAATAGGGGTGCGTGAAACCTCCTTACACACCACCACCTGTAAATAACAGCCTAGGCTAACCATTTTTTTTTTTTTGGTAGCCTGAAAGGGCATGTCTGTATACCAGTATCTGCTAAGGCTGGGAGCACCCAAGCCATAGAAACCTAATGCCCCAAGCCCCGCGGGGGCTGGGCAAACATATGCTTCGTTCGCGTGTTAGCCTAACTCACCCTTACGTTTGCTTCACGTCCGCAGGGGGTAACGCTAAAACACTTGCCCTCCGGTGGCCCGGAGCTTTAAGCCGAGCCGCTAGGAACACCCACACTCGCTTAGTTTGTAAAACATATTTCCGCGAGAATGAGCGGTAGCCCACTCTCAACATACTGAGAGAAAACACCACAGTAACAAATTTACTTTGCTGGCACAACGTGATGGCTACTCTCCACTAGCGAGGCTAGCTCTAACCAGCCGCATCACGGCTTCTACAAAAAAGATCGTTCTGGCCACCAAACCGGGGAACTAGCGGCCCTTACAACACACCCTCGGCGGGGAGCACACAGCATTTAAGACAAATAAACCTCCCTCATACTGAGGACTTACCCGCTCCCACCGGCGCGCGATGACATCTGTGCACAGGCATATACTCACAGCGTCCAGCGTGCGGGCACACCGCCCGAGGGTTGCTTTCCGACGAAGCGTCCAACGACGAATCTCCCTTTACGACCCCTCGTGGCCACTCAGGGAAGCGGTCGAGTTTACTCAGACAACGCCTTTCACACAAGGAAAAAACACCACTTTCCCGCTTCTAGTGCTTCATGATAATTTCTCGATAAGCCCATAACAAAAAGCACCCCAAACCTGAAGGGGGCGCCTGCTCACCAGACCAGACGGGCCGTCAGAGTCTCACGTCCGCTCATCATTGGCCCCGCCCGGCCTGATGTCAAGCGCCGAGGGAAAAGGTGGGGGGAAGGGCTCGCTTACTACCTCCGTTTCGCCCTACGCTGGTTCCGGTCTTCGTCACCGGCACCTTTCCTCCGGTTCCGGGTGTCCCGCCTCTTTTGAGCCCTACTCCGCCACGCAGGGGGCGCCCGAGAGGCCACGCTCGCTCGCTGGTCTTGCCTCCGGTCCTCAGACCGTGACGTACCAGAGACACCCGTCTGCCTGGGCGCGGCCCCGGACCTCAGCAGGATACAGGTCTTAAATGCTGCTGAGCGCGCCTTCACCTCTCAAAACCTTCCCACCACCGCCTCGACGGAGGTGCCGAAGAGCTCAGAGGGCGAAACCGGGGCATCGAGGAGAAAGGCCCTTTCTTTCCCCCCGATGTCCGCAAGGTTCAGCCACAGATGTCTCTCCGTGGCCACCATAGCCGCTGTTTGTTTGGTGGCCCGGAGAGCTAGATCTGTGGTGCGGCGGAGCTCAGCCATCGCATCAGGGGGTAGGCCACCCTGACGTTCCCCCTGATCGAGGTCCTTCAGCAGGTCGGCTTGGTAAGCCTGCAGCACCGCCATGGTGTGCAGCGCCGCCGCCGCCTGACCGGCTGACGTGTACGCCCTGCCGTTCAAACGTGAGGTCGTTCTCAAAGGTTTGGACGGCAGGGTGGGAGCTCTCAATGTGGATGCCCGGCCAGACGCGAGATAGTTCGCGAACGTCTCATCTACTGGCGGCATCGACACGTACCCCGCCTCGGCCACTCCTTCCACATCACCGAAATTAGCCCGCTGACGGCGGAATAAGCGAGCCGAGAACGGGTCTTCCATGCCCCCGCGATCTGCTCGTGGAGATCGGGGAGGAATGGAAGGCTCCCAAGAGCTGGGGGGTTATAGCCGGAGAGAAACCGATCATCCAGGCGATTTGGACGAGCGGTTTCTCCCCTAACGCGCCGCCACGGCACCTGCAGCCGATCGGCGGCCCGTTCCATCACCTCCAACAGCTCCCCGTACACGGGGCAGGATGGCTGGGAGGGTTCGGCCTCGGCCGCTTCACCACCCTCCACTTCCATCCCTTGCTGAAGTGGGAGCTCCTCGGCCGACGATGAGGAGAAGTTATAACCCAACTCCCCCTCCGGCGGCCGCCCCTCGTGATCTGGCCCATCGCCGAGAACAACCTCCGTCTCTAGACGGCGGGCCAGATCCAGCTGGGAGCCCCAGGACATAAGTCGCCGCTCAGCCTCGGCAGAAGCGGGACCACTCCCAGCCGCCGGACCCTCTTCCCTCGAGAAAAGGGCCAGACGAGAGCGGAGCATCTTTAGAGACAGACGCTCACAGTTCGCGCAGGAGGCTCTTTCTTATAAAAAACCTCCCGTGCGTGCTCCTCACCCAGGCAGAACACGCAGAGTGTATGTGTGTCCTCAGGTGTGAGAAACCTGGGACACGGGTCTGCACACTTTCTGAAGCCGTGCTTCCTCTTGTGCACACACTTGGACATGATGTTTTTTACTTAGAATCAGACAAGACAGTCCCTGAAGACAAATTGGATGCGGTTGTGTTTGCAAGGCGCCCTTTTATGCTTCCTGGTCGCACGTCGATGACCTCAGAGGCTGTCGCCGGTCAGTAGGACTGATGTGATTGGATAGCGTTTCAGACACCGGTCACACTGGAGGCGTTCCCCGTAGCGTCAAGCTGACGCTGCTCGAGTTCCCTTTCGAAACGGAAAGTGTGTTATTTTTGGATGTAAACTGACCCAACCAATGGAGTGCATCCGGGGGTGGGGCTATCTGTTTTGTATTGACCAATGGCAGGCGCCGAGTGTTCATTATTGAACTGATCTCAGGACAGGCAAACTGTGCACCATCTGAAGCATTCAATTACATGAGAATTAATATGTTTACTCAATTACTCTGAGTATTAGATTGCACACGACTGCACATGTTCACACTTCACAAACACAAACTATCAAAACCACTTATGGAAATATGCCTGATCAATAAGAAACATGCACTGTTTATACAGATGTAATTAGTAAACTAATGTCGGACGAGTGCCGGGATGGAGAACATCTGCGGCCTTTGGACCAGACGAAGAGCTGAGACTCCATATCAGAAGAGCTGCTGCGAGTCCGTCTGATTATTCGTATTATTTATTATTCTTTATCGCATTATTCACACAGAGCCCTGATGATGTTTACGGCGCATTCTGCTGTCAAAATATTTACAGGCCAGCGGAGCTGATGCTTGATGGACTCACCTAAGCAGATGACTTCAGCCGATCTGATGATACCAACCCGAGCACTTTACACACACACACACGTGCGCACACACCCATGCATACACACACACACACACGCACACACACACGCATATACACGCACACACTCTTGTGCACACGCACACACACACTCATGCACACACGCGTACACATTCGCTCACACACACACACGCACGCACACACTCACTATCGCTCACACACACACACACACTCACTCTTGCACACACACACGCACTCTCACTCAAGCACTCACACACACACACACACTTCTCACCCCATTGGCAGATCATTTTGCCTGTTTTAAGCAATAATATCTCATGTCGTTTTACTGATCTAGTAAATGCATCTTGATTTAAGAATATTTAGACATTTGGACTGATTTACTTCCGATGGTCTGGTTGCAGCATCACTCCATGATTTATCCTCACCAAACAGCAAAGAGCGAAACACACTCAGCCCAAGACATCAGAAGCGGAGTGTGTGGATGCAGTCAGACGCGCTTTACTCGCAGGTATTTCTCTTCAAGGTGAAATCATCAGTGCACAGTGCACATATATAAATGCAGTCCAAATCAGCTCAAATGAGCACAATCCTTTTTAATCCGGTCATGAATCCGGCTGTGAACCGGACCTTCAGGTCAGAGCGAGAGCAACGACTCCAACAGAAGCACAGTAAACTTCACACACACTGCCTTAGAGCACTACATATCACACACTCTAATAAAGACGTTTATTATCGGAATGAGAAACACTGGAGGTCAAGCATTTTTCACCCAAGGGACTTTGGGCGGATCTCGGTGGGCCAGCTCTCACACTCACTCTCTCACACACACACACACACACACGCACACACACACACACACACACACACACACACACACACACACACACACACACACACACACACACACACACACACACATACACACCAATCCGTTGTTGTTGTTTTTCTTTTCTTCTATAGACTGTACTCACAAAGGTATAACGATCAAGATAAACTTTAAAATTCCCCGGAGTTGTCCTTTCATCTATTACTGATGATGAATGTTCATTAGTTGCTGATGCAGTAATCATTAATACATGTGTTAGTTCTTCATCAGTTCTACATGTGATTAATGTAGTTGTATGTGCGGCACATAACCGTTCTCGGCACGGGCCGTGTGACTGTAAAACATAACTGACAGAGCCTCAGACGATACAGATTAAATGTTGGTCCACTAGCAGATGTTTCACACACACTGAGCTCTCGCTGATCATGCTGCCCAAAGCCGGCGGCAAACAGGACCGTTCCAAATGTGATTTCAGAAGAATGCAGGCTTGATTTACCACTGATAATGCAACGCTTTAGATGAATAAACTGCAGCATGAAACTGAAGATTGTCATCCCACTGGCGCTGCCATATCAGCCCCGGCCTGCGCTCACGGAGGGAGATCAGGGGAAATGTGCTGTGGGCTGGGGAAGTGGTTAAGTGACACTGCAAACGTCATGCTCTTGGGGAAAAGATGGCTTGCCTGCATATAAAAAATAATAATATATGTGGTACGTCTTCTGCAGCCGCATTCAAACACACTCTTCTTCAAATACGATTTCGACTAAATATCCAAATAAAATGAATTACTAAATTAATTCTATAAACTATAATACTGATCTGCCAGCATTGTCTCTCTCTGATAAATTAAAATAAGCTGATAACATCACTGTTTACTTCAGAACGACTGTACAGCCAAATCTAATTCTGCTGCAGTATTGTCCTGTTTAACACTGAAGCTGCTCTGACACAATCGCCGCTGGAGAAGAGCGATAGAAATAAAGATGATTGACTAAAGTCAGTGAAGTCTCAGGTTTCCTCAGAAATCTGAAGTCATTCCCGATTAGTCACTTCATAAACATTTTTGCCTTCACTTCTCATTTTAAAGATATTTCATCAAAGTAACTCATTAGAGCATTTTAAAAACAGCGAGAAATCCACGTCCTAAAATAACTCCAGCATAACATTTCCTCTTCACTCTATCGGTCTTACTTTCAGCAATATTCATCTTCTTCCCCAGTTCTGAGATGAAGAGTCAGGGGAACTTGAGACAAAACAATATTGTTACTTCAACTCGCAGGAATTTGTGGGCAGAAGCTCAAAAAGACGAACCCCTGGAGGATGGAAGGCCACTGGAGACGCCAGAACTCAGAGCAACAAACAAACGCTCTGCAGGCGACTCGCACATCACACTCATCGCTCGATGTGTCCGCAGTTTAACACGCTGACCATCCACAGAACAGCCACTGCTCTTCTAACAACGCTCTTACAACCTTAGCCATAAACACAACAGCAGAGACACTAAGGGATAATGCTCTGCTTCGCCTCGGGGTCCTGATCACTCTGAAGGGGTTTATTCTGCGATAACAATCGGCTGGGTGGACATTATCCGCTTATTACACACCTACTAGTCTCAAATAATTTACACACTAAATATTGTCTGGAGATTAAATATTTTATTAGCTCTTCTGCAAAGCTTCCGCGAAGAAGAACAGTTCCAACCTGCTTTAAGCCTTTATCTATTGCTGCTAAATGTTGAGAATGAATGCTAAAGGGTTAGTTCAGCCAAAAATGAACCCAAGCCTCTGATTTACTCACCCTCAGGTCATTATAGGTGTTTATGACATTCTTCTGTCAGACAAATACATCAGAGTTATATTTAAAAAGTCCAGCCTAACGTTAATCCCAGCAGTAGTTGTAGTTGTGTTTGGAGTCCATTAAATGCAGCTGTCTGTCAAATAACGTGCTCCACACGACTCCGATGGGTTAAAGGTGAACTATGTAGTATTTTTGCAGTAAAATATCCAAAAACCACTAGGCCAGTGTTATATATTTTGTTCAGTTGAGTACCTACAATATCCCAGAAGTTTCCAACTATTTGTAAATTGTGACAAAATTGCTATTTTAACTGAGGACCGGGACGTGTCAGCATTGCTTTTGAGGGAGTCGCCTGTCAATTGCGTCATATCTGCGTTACCCTCGGTTTCGGCTTTTATTTGACAGGAGCGCTTTACTCTTAGCAGTGTGAACAAGTGAACGCACGGAGTAACGTCATAACATCGTTTTGAACACACTTAAATGTATCTAATATGATAAACAGAGCTCCATTACCTCAAAATCATAACCGGAAGAGCGGATCTGTGCAGGCGCCGGCGAATGTGTCCCGTCCCGTCATAATAAAAGTCCCGGTATTCGTGAGGCAGGTGTGTGTTTAACAATCGCTCCAGCGGTCGTGCTCAGCTCCTCAACACTCGGTCCTGCTCTGCTTTAGACTACAGTAACGTTAATAACCGCATGCATGAACGTGATTTCTGCCCGAGTCCTATTTTCCACCGGCTGTGATGAGAAGACCACATCTCCCAAGATGCTGCGCTCACACTTTGCTTCATCAAACTACGATTTGTTTTGAATATGCGCCCTCCAGTGGACGGAAAGCTGCATAGTGCACCTTTAATAGAGCCTTCTGATTCCAATCGATGCGTTTGTGTCAGAAAAATATCCATATTCAAAACTTTATAAAGGAAACCCGCCTTGAAGTCTTCCATTGTAACCCACGGCTGTTTAAGCCACAAGATGGCGCCAGCGTTAAGCACAGAAGTAGAACCAGTCAGGATAACTCACAGTACCCGGATGAGCGGTGTGTGTTATCTGGGAATAACATACCGCTGGAATACGCGATTGACCAATCAGAGTCAAGTATTTCAGAGAGCCGTGTAATAAGCAAGAATTACCAACCAGAGGCTGACAGTAGTGGAGTATTTTTACTTTCTCCTCAAGTAAATGTTTAAGTATAAACTTGATTAGTGTTTTTCTGTAGAAAACCTTTACTTCACTGAATTCCAAAGCATAATATATAATGTCAAATTTTTACTGCACTACATATCATAAATAAAAGTTATTGTCCATCATATTGTACTTTTTACATCAATATATTTCATGTTGAATATCATTTAATACTTAATTACATTAAAAATGTAGTACTTTCTTACTTGTACTCAAACAAAACTTTGAATACTTTTACTTGATTTAAAGTATATAGCACTACATTTTTACTGTAATTAAGTTCTGAATGATATTCAATATGAATTGTGTTGCTGTAAAAAGTACATTATTATGTTTCGGCATGTTGTGTTTAATAAAAAAGAACACTAATAAAGTACATATAGGCCTACTTGAAAAACAAAATTACTTGGAAAGTAAAAAATACTTCAATACTGTTTCTTCTGTTAACGCTTCTGTTAACAACTAACAATAGCAATAAAAGTCTAGATTAATGAATACTGTAAAAAACAGCAAAAAGTTCAATACCTGCTGAATATCAATTCAAGTAGCATCATATGATCCAACAAATGTACAGACACGATCATAATATCTTGCTTTGGGAATCACTTCTAACCCGTACTGCCAGAAATATGATGAAATGTTGCTTATAAATGGAAGTGATACACTTGCTGTGATACTTCATCCCTTGATGATTGAAGCCAAATGACTTCTAATGGCACATTTATCCAGAAAATCTGGGAGAAGTTACCGTTGAAATGAATCTGACATCATTGCACATTTATGGACCGTGAATAAACTTTAAAACAGCAGACGGCAACAGAACACATTTGTCTGAAACCCATGACCATTAGTAAGAAAGCAAGCTCGTGTTGAAAAACTACAAACTCCTCAATGAATGCATGCATAATTTAGTTGAAGAAGTCAGAAACTGGCCAGAGTATGACGCAATCTGTGTCACAGCAACTGCCGGAGAACATGCAGGACATGAATACTATTGTTCATTAGAGCCAAGCTCTTAATGATTCTCCAGCATACCGATAGGATAACTGTTGGGTTATTCTCTGTCCTTTACACTCTCTCAGGCACCTGTTAAAGTATTTCATTTTACAGATTATAATCTATATCAAGTACTCAGAAGCATATGACAAGGAAATGCTGCTATAACAAGAAGACAATTGAAGAATTTATTTAGTTAACCCACAGGCGGTGATTGTGTGTAGTTCTTAAATTAAAGGTGGGGTAATCTCAAACAGCGTTTTTCAAATATTGTTTACTCCACCGTTAACTGACAATTAGTTAACCCAAAGTGAGAACTTCAGTGTTGTTAGTTAACCCACGGTTAGTACTTCAGTGCAGTTAGTTAACCCACGGTTAGTACTTAAGTGTAGTTAGTTAACCCACGGTTAGTACTTCAGTGTAGTTAGTTAACCCACGGTTAGTACTTAAGTGTAGTTAGTTAACCCACGGTTAGTTCTTCAGTGTAGTTAGTTAACCCACGGTTAGTACTTAAGTGTAGTTAGTTAACCCACGGTTAGTACTTCAGTGTAGTAAGTTAACCCACAGTTAGTACTTCAGTGTAGTTAGTTAACCCACAGTTAGTACTTCAGTGTAGTTAATTAACCCACAGTTAGAACTTCAGTGTAGTTAGTTAACCCACAGTTAGTACTTCAGTGTAGTTAATTAACCCACAGTTAGTTCTTCAGTGTAGTTAATTAACCCATAGTTAGTTCTTCAGTGTAGTTAGTTAACCCACGGTTAGTTCTTCATTGTAGTTAGTTAACCCATGGTTAGTGATTCAGTGTAGTTAGTTAACCCACGGTTAGTTCTTCAGTGTAGTTAGTTAACTCGAAGTTAGTACTTCAGTGTAGTTAGTTAACCCACGGTTAGTTCTTCAGTGTAGTTAATTAACCCATAGTTAGTGCTTCAGTGTAGTTAGTTAACCCACTGTTAGTTCTTCAGTGTAGTTAATTAACCCATAGTTAGTTATTCAGTGTAGTTAATTAACCCATAGTTAGTTCTTCAGTGTAGTTAATTAACCCATAGTTAGTGCTTCAGTGTAGTTAGTTAACCCACGGTTAGTTCTTCAGTGTAGTTAATTAACCCATAGTAAGTGATTCAGTGTAGTTAGTTAGTCATTAACCCATAGTTAGTGATTCAGTGTAGTTAGTTAACCCACGGTTAGTTCTTCAGTGTAGTTAATTAACCCATAGTTAGTTCTTCAGTGTAGTTAGTTAACCCATAGTTAGTAAATCAGTGTAGTTAGTTAACCCACGGTTAGTTCTTCAGTGTAGTTAGTTAACTCACAGTTAGTACTTCAGTGTAGTTAGTTAACCCACAGTTAGTACTTCAGTGTAGTTAATTAACCCATAATTAGTGATTCAGTGTAGTTAGTTAACCCACAGTTAGTTCTTCAGTGTAGTTAGTTAACCCACAGCTAGTACTTCAGTGTAGTTAATTAACCCATAGTTAGTTCTTCAGTGTAGTTAGTTAACCCACAGTTAGTTCTTCAGTGTAGTTAGTTAACCCACAGTTAGTACTTTAGTGTAGTTAGTTAACCCATTGTTAGTTCTTCAGTGTAGTTAGTTAACCCACAGTTAGTTATTCAGTGTAGTTAATTAACCCATAGTTAGTTCTTCAGTGTAGTTAGTTAACCCATGGTTAGTGATTCAGTGTAGTTAGTTAACCCACGGTTAGTTCTTCAGTGTAGTTAGTTAACCCATGGTTAGTGATTCAGTGTAGTTAGTTAACCCACGGTTAGTTCTTCAGTGTAGTTAGTTAACTTGAAGTTAGTACTTCAGTGTAGTTAGTTAACCCACGGTTAGTTCTTCAGTGTAGTTAATTAACCCATAGTTAGTACTTCAGTGTAGTTAGTTAACCCACGGTTAGTTCTTCAGTGTAGTTAATTAACCCATAGTTAGTTATTCAGTGTAGTTAATTAACTCATAGTTAGTTATTCAGTGTAGTTAATTAACCCATAGTTAGTGCTTCAGTGTAGTTAGTTAACCCATAGTTAGTGCTTCAGTGTAGTTCATTAACCCATAGTTAGTGCTTCAGTGTAGTTAGTTAACCCATAGTTAGTTATTCAGTGTAGTTAATTAACTCATAGTTAGTTATTCAGTGTAGTTAATTAACCCATAGTTAGTACTTCAGTGTAGTTAGTTAACCCACGGTTAGTTCTTCAGTGTAGTTAGTTAACTCACAGTTAGTACTTCAGTGTAGTTAATTAACCCATAGTTAGTACTTCAGTGTAGTTAATTAACCCATAGTTAGTACTTCAGTGTAGTTAATTAACCCATAGTTAGTACTTCAGTGTAGTTAATTAACTCACAGTTAGTACTTCAGTGTAGTTAAATAACCCATAGTTAGTACTTCAGTGTAGTTAATTAACTCACAGTTAGTACTTCAGTGTAGTTAATTAACCCATAGTTAGTACTTCAGTGTAGTTAATTAACCCATATTTAGTACTTCAGTGTAGTTAATTAACCCATAGTTAGTACTTCAGTGTAGTTAATTAACCCATAGTTAGTACTTCAGTGTAGTTAATTAACCCATAGTTAGTACTTCAGTGTCGTTAATTAACCCATAGTTAGTACTTCAGTGTAGTTAATTACCCCTAGTTAGTACTTCAGTGTCGTTAATTAACCCATAGTTAGTACTTCAGTGTAGTTAATTAACCCATAGTTAGTACTTCAGTGTAGTTAATTAACCCATAGTTAGTACTTCAGTGTCGTTAATTAACCCATAGTTAGTACTTCAGTGTAGTTCTTTATTTAAATGACAGTTCTGTAATCCAAACTTTTACACATGCAGCTAGTTAAAGACAACATTTTTAGCTTTTACTTCACAAACGCAGTGTGTGTCCACCTACAGTCACATCAATTATTATTAAACTAATTTAATAAGAGCCACGGATAGTTCCTCATTTAACTATCTCTGTATTTTGACAAACATGCATCCCGAAATCTCTCTAATCATCTATCTGTCATCTTCACCAGTGTCTATCTTTAACAAACATCACAATCCATGCAGTTTCCTTTCTGAAATCATACTGTGAAATACCTCAAGCGGTATCTCATGGTTATGTAACAGTTCCAGTCGCATTTTTAATATTAATATTGATGTATTTTTAGGGTTGGAAATGGAAACATATTGGACTTATGCACATGAAAACAAAAGGGAGGTAATATTGTAGGTAATAGATGCAGGTTATTTATTCGATTGTGTCATTTCTTACAAAATAGCTTCTTGAGAACAGAAGTTAAGAATAGACATTGATTACAGCAGCTCCCTAAAGACGTGTAATGATGCAGGGTTTGGAAAGTGATCATTTGGACTAAACTGGATGGATGTGGAGCATCCACTAGGAATCGCCAGAAACTATACAAATAACTGGATTATGTCATCACATACTTCATATGAATCACAGCTGCGGAGAGGGAAAAAATCTAATTAACCAAACAGAACAACCATATCATTTTAAAATATAACTATTTTTAGAAAAAGTGACATAAACAAAGTGCAAGTGAAGGCCAGAAATAAAGGGCTATTTTTCTCTCGGATGGATGGCATGCACTCGGTGATGCTGTGCATGCGAGGGGAATGCATTTCGTTATTCGTACTCACCTTGGAGGAAAAAAGCATTAACGCTCAAGCTACTCAAATTGTTGTTTCATGACTCACCAACTCTGTTTGGATCACACAAATATTTAAACTCTCCAGGCGAGTCTCCGTCTGTTACTATGAATGGTCAATGCGTGATTGAAGCAGATCTGATCGATCAGAACATGATGCCATATTCAAATCTGTTTGCACAAGTACACCAGGGCAAGGTTTTAACATCAGTCATTTCTTTTTTGTTTTATATAGAGATAAAGAAATTGAAAAAAAAGGCATGAACAAAAGAATGTATAACTGGCTTACTGCCATAGCACTTATGCTATTGTTCATACATTCAAACAAACAGTAGGAAATGACTTACGGCCCCTGTTTGGACAGGTATATGGAATCATCCTTATATTTCCATTCTCTAGCTTATGACTGATGATTTATGATGAAGTTTTGTGTTTCTAGTTGGCTTAACTCATATAACCTGGCAATTATTGAGATTGACAAGGTATCCCGTTTCACCTGGTTCACCTTTGCAATAAAATGGTACAGTAACGAAATCCTCTTGCTTATTTAGTCTAATACATATGAGAAATATTGACACTATATCTCATAATACCCAATAATACCAAAAATTTCACAAAGCGTAAAGCCAAAAAATGTGAACTAAATGAAAATCTGAAAGTCAAAGTCAATTAAATGAAAAGCATCTGTAATGATAGAACGGGGTTTCAGGTCTCAAAACGAGTGTCCGTAAAATCCGTAATACTCCATCACGGGTACTAATGACAAATAAGAGATGTTAAAAAAATAAAATATGAAAATGTGCAGTGTATGCATGCCATGGCGCTTTCATGTTGCTTAAAGAAAGCATGTTTACAATGTACGAAAAATTACTCTAAAAATGTAATGTGTAAAATTAAAAGTTACAAATATAATGAATTCATTCATAAACATCATGTTTTAAAGAGTCGAACCTAGTGAAAAATAAAAATAAAAGTGTTGAGGTTCAACTGAAGATAAACTTGAGTATATTTGATTGTGGGATTATAACAAAGTGGAAGCCATTGGGAACAACAGCAACTCAGCCGCAAAAGAACAGCGGAGAGAGCTTCATGGAATGGGTTTCCATGGCCGAGCAGCTCATCCAAGCCTTACATCACCAAGAGCAATGCAAAGCGTGGGATGCAGTCGAGTAAAGCAGCCGCCACTGGACTCTAGAGCAGTGAGACGTGTTCTCTGAGCGACCAATCACGCTTCAGTCTGACAATCCCATGGACGAGTCTGGGTTTGGCCGTCGCCAGGAGAACGGGACTCGCCTGACTGCATTGTGCCAAGTGTAAAGTTTGGTGGAGGGGGGATTATGGGGTGGGTTATTTTTCTGGGCTTGGCCCCTTAGTTCCAGTGAAAGGAACTCTTAATGCTTCACCAAGACACTTTGGACAATTTCATGCTCCCAACTTTGTGGGATCAGTTTGTGGACGGCCCCTTCCTGTCCCAGCACTTCATGAGCATTTCAATGTTTAATTTGATAAAACTGTCATATCATAAATAAAAGAGTTCAGTTCAACTTCTTACAGAATTATGTTACTATTGTACAGTATTAGGGATGTCTTAAAACTTCTACTAATGATAATAAAAATACAATATTTATCAGAACTTTATTTTTCCATGTTTTAGTTTTAACAGTAAATGTCTTTTGTGCAGCACTTTTGTTTGCCACAAAACGGAAAGGGTTTATTTAAAATAAATTAATATTTGATCCCTTCATTTGATTACCAGAAGAACTAAAATACACAACACAGAATTTGTCTAAATAAAAATATTGTAAACAAATCAATAATTTGTGTTTATTTCATATCTGACTTTATTATATTGCGTTTATTTGTGCTGTTGTTTATTTGTTCTTATTTTATTGGTCTTTTTACTTTTTTATGAAAATAAAATGTTGCAATGCAAAAGAGTTGTTTTTGTTTGTATATGCTGTCAATAATAGTTCTTTGAAAGAAATCGGCCAAGAAGACTGCAGTCAGAGCATCTCTGGAGAAATGAGGGTCCAAATCTCACTATTAACTAGTGTCTTATGATCATGCATATTACTGGGATATTATCTGTTTATGTCACGGTTCATGGATTCCCTGTCTCACTCTTGGGTGCGTGTTGAATGTAGGTGAGGGCGGAGCCTGGGATTGGCTCATCACGCACCTGTGGCTGATCACCTGCACCAGCTGCAACTCATCACCTTCACCCTATTTAGTCTCTCTGTTTCTCTCTTGTCTTTGTCAGAGCGTTGTTGGATGTTTCCCCTTGTGTCTCCGTGTTGGTTGTCGTTTCCCCCTTCCGTGAAACGCTGGATCCCTTCCCGGATTACCTGTACCGACCTCCCGAGTCACAGCTGCTCACAGCCTGCCCGTGTCGCCAACAGAGCCTCTCTCACTGCTCTGTCTTATCCGGACTTCTTCAGTGTTCTGAGTTTTGACTTCTGTGACACTATCCGTCAAATAAACTAATTACTTGCTTTTGAATCCTGCCTCTGTGAATCCGTTACAGAACGCTCTGACCAACCATGGATTCAGCGAGTATCAACGCCCTACTGACCAGCAGCAACGAGAGACTGGACCAGCAGGAGGCGAACTTAACTGCCACAGGACAGGCAGTACACACTTTGGTGGCACGGGTGGCCGAGCTGACCCAACAGATGCAACAACTCGTCGGTCCCACTGTGCCCGACCCACCGCCGACCCCCCACACACCATCCGCATCGCGGCAACCGGAACCACGTCTGCCTACCCCTGAGAGTTATGCCGGTGAGAGCAAGTATTGCAGAGCCTTCCTTACCAAGTGTTCCTTGTTTTTCGCTCTTCAACCGCAGACTTTCAACACGGAGAGATCCAAGGTGGCATTCGTCCTCACCCTGCTCTCCGGACGAGCCGCACTTTGGGGAACGGCGGTGTGGGAAAATCAACATCCTTGCAGCTCCTCGTTCCAGACGCTGGCGGCGGAGATGAGAAGGGTGTTTGACCGAGCGGTAACCGGAAGAGAAGCGGCACGTCAACTCGCAGAGCTCCGTCAAGGTAACCGCTCGGTCTCGGATTATTCCATCGAGTTCCGCACCCTGGCCGCCGAGTGCCAGTGGAACGAGGAGGCACAGTGGGACATGTTCCTGCATGGGCTGGCTGACCGCATCCAGAAAGAGATTTTCATGATCGACCTTCCGGAGAAGATTGACGGACTGATCGAACTGGCGTTGAGGGTGGACGCTCGTCTGAGTCGGCTGAGATCCAGGATGGAGTTTCAGCACAAGAGTGTCGAATGCCCTCAGGCCAACGCTGCGGATGCGGTCAGCTACACCTTCGACCCGGAGCCCATGCAGGTGGGTCGAGCTCGGCTCTCCCGGGAGGAGAGAGCGAGACGGAGATCCCGTGGTCTTTGCCTCTACTGCGGCAGGACCGGACACCTGCTAGACTCCTGCCCGGTAAGAGGACCACGCCCGGCGGTAAGGAGAAGGCTACTGTCGGGCGGGATCTCCGTGGAAAAGACCTCATCCTCCACTCTCCTTCCGGTGAGATTGCTGTGGGCAGCCCAGGAATTTTCCAGCCCAGCACTCCTCGACTCGGGAGCGGAGGGTAACTTTCTTGACTCTGCCCTTGCACACAAACTCAAAATACCCACCATTGCACTTAAGAACACCATCTCTGTCAACGCACTCAACGGACAAGTTCTCCCTGACATTTCATTCACCACTGAACCACTTACACTGATCACGTCTGGCAACCACACTGAACTCATTTCATTTTTTATCCTGGACTCCCCTTTGGCTCCCATTGTCCTCGGTCACCCTTGGCTGGAGTTACATAACCCAAGGGTTGACTGGGGACAAAACTCTGTGTCTGCGTGGAGTGATAAGTGTTATGAGTCTTGTTTGGTGTCTGCTTGTTCGTCTGTGTCTCGTTCTGTTTTTCAGAGTGAGACGGTGAATCTATCTAACGTGCCTCCGGAGTACCTCGACCTGAAGGAAGTGTTCAGTAAGTCCCGAGCTGCTTCTCTTCCTCCGCATCGTCCCTATGACTGTGCTATAGATTTACTCCCAGGTAAGTCTCCGCCTAAAGGCAAACTATACTCTCTTTCTATTCCAGAGAGGGAGGCCATGGAGAAATATATTTCTGATTCTCTAGCCTCCAAATTCATCCGCCCTTCCTCTTCTCCAGCGGGGGCGGGGTTCTTCTTCGTGGGGAAGAAGGATGGTTCTCTGCGACCTTGCATTGATTACCGAGGGCTGAATAACATCACGGTAAAGAATACCTATCCTTTGCCGTTGATGTCTTCAGCTTTCGAGAGGTTACAGGGAGCATCCGTCTTCACGAAGTTGGACTTGCGTAACGCTTATCATTTGGTTCGCATCAGGGAGGGGGATGAATGGAAAACCGCATTTAACACCCCCAGGGGGCATTTTGAATATTTGGTCATGCCTTTCGGCCTTTCCAACTCCCCAGCGGTTTTCCAGGCACTCGTCAATGATGTGTTGAGAGACATGGTCGACCAATTCATATATGTCTACCTGGATGACATTTTGATTTTTTCTTCGTCTCTCCAGGAACATGTTCGACACGTCAGACGAGTGCTTCAGAGGTTGCTAGAGAATGGGCTTTTTGTCAAGGCGGAGAAATGCGCTTTTCATGCACAGTCTGTTCCTTTTTTAGGGTACATCGTGTCATCGGAGGGAATGCGCATGGATCCCGACAAGGTTAAGGCTGTGATGGATTGGCCAAGTCCAGATTCCCGTAAGGCCCTACAGAGGTTTCTGGGGTTCGCCAATTTCTATCGGCGTTTTATTCGCAATTTTAGCCAACTAGCCGCACCTCTGACTGCCTTGACCTCTCCCCGAACGACGTTCAGGTGGTCCGATACAGCCGAGGCTGTATTCGCCAAACTGAAAAGCCGCTTTGTTTCGGCTCCCATCTTAGTCGCCCCTGATTCCACACGTCAGTTCGTGGTAGAGGTCGACGCGTCAGAGGTGGGGGTAGGAGCGGTTCTTTCACAGCGCTCTCCCTCAGATGACAAGATGCACCCGTGCGCGTTTTTCTCCCATCGTCTTTCTCCTGCCGAACGCAATTATGACATTGGTAACAGAGAGTTGTTGGCCGTCAAGTTAGCGTTGGAGGAGTGGCGTCATTGGCTTGAAGGGTCGGGGGTACCTTTTATTGTATGGACGGATCATAAGAACCTTGAATATATTAGATCTGCTAAAAGACTCAACTCCAGGCAGGCTCGGTGGGCACTTTTTTTCGGACGTTTTGACTTTGTTCTCTCGTACCGCCCTGGGTCTAAAAACATCAAACCCGACTCTTTATCTCGTATTTTTGATGCTTCCGAACGCCCGGTTACTCCCGAGTGTATTTTGCCAGAGAAGATAGTTATCTCTACACTCACATGGGAGATCGAATCGAAGGTCAAAGTGGCCTTAGAAGGGGTAACGCCCCCGCCCGGCGGCCCACCGAGTTGTTTGTTCGTTCCGGAGGGGTTAAGATCCGAGGTCCTCAAATGGGGTCACTGCTCCAACATTGCTTGTCATCCAGGGGTAAACCGCACTTGCAGTTTAATAAAGCAACGATTTTGGTGGCCACTTATGGCTCGTGACATTCGCAGTTTTGTTTTGGCTTGCTCGGTCTGTGCGGTTGGTAAGACATCTAACCAACCTCCCCATGGGTTACTTCAGCCGTTGTCTGTTCCTTCGAGACCCTGGTCCCACATCGCTCTAGATTTTGTTACCGCCCTCCCGCCCTCCCAGGGCAAGACGGTCGTTTTGACCGTCGTGGACCGATTCTCGAAGGCAGCACATTTCATTCCCTTGCCCAAATTACCCTCAGCCAAGGAGACAGCGGTATCTGTAGTAGACCACGTCTTTCGGTTACATGGCCTCCCGATGGACGTGGTCTCTGACAGAGGTTCCCAATTTGTGTCCAAATTTTGGCAGGAGTTTTGTAAATTACTAGGAGCCACGGTTAGTCTGTCTTCGGGTTATCACCCCCAAAGCAACGGTCAGACCGAGAGAGCCAATCAGGATCTGGAAAGAGTGTTGCGATGTTTGGTATCCAAGAATCCTTCATCCTGGAGCCAGCAACTCTCTATGGTTGAGTACGCTCATAACTCGTTACCAGTGTCATCTACGGGCCTTTCGCCATTTGAGTGTAGTGTAGGTTACCAGCCACCTATTTTTCCTAGTCTGGATTCCGAGGTCGCGGTCCCCTCTGTTCACGCCTTTATCCAGAGGTGTCATCGCACATGGACCAGAGCCCGTGAGACTCTGCTCCAGGTGGGAGCGCGCACCAAGGCTAAAGCCGATCGCCACCGGTCTAAGCCTCCCGTTTACGTCGTGGGTCAAAAAGTGTGGCTTTCTACCAAGAACATTCCTCTCCGCTCCGTATCTAATAAACTTGCTCCCAAATTTATCGGCCCGTTCACTGTCACCAAGATCATTAGTCCGGTGACAGTCCGCCTCAAACTCCCTCCGGCGTACAGGAGGATTCATCCCGCCTTCCATGTATCCAAAATCAAGCCTGTTTTTCACTCCCACCTTAATCCGCCAGTCCCGGTTCCCCCACCGCCGCGACTCGTAGATGGGGAACCAACGTATTCGGTTAATCGCATTCTGGATTCTAGACGGAGGGGACGCGGTTTCCAGTACTTGGTGGACTGGGAAGGTTACGGTCCGGAGGAGAGAAGTTGGGTTCCTGCTAGGGACATTCTGGATCACTCCCTTATTGATGATTACAATCAACAGGTAAGGTCGGCTGGGAGCGTCAGGGGACGCTCCTAGGGGGAGGGGTACTGTCACGGTTCATGGATTCCCTGTCTCACTCTTGGGTGCGTGTTGAATGTAGGTGAGGGCG